>NC_056740.1:530445717-530615717 GCF_019279795.1 Protopterus annectens | reverse complement strand
GGGCAATTTTGTTATTAACACTTCTTATATTGTGGTGACCTGTAAGTAGAGAATTTAGGCTTTTTGGGAGATTGAGGGGAGTGGTAGTAGAGGCTGAAAGAGTATTTGGGGTGGTGAAGTTAGGACCAGGGTTTGGGTGGATATCACCGTGTAGTAGTAAGCAGTTTTGAGGGTTACATATTACCTTGAACATTTTACAGAGAGAAAAGTGTCCTTTTTTCATTTGGAGATATTTAATATGGGTTAGTCTATGAAAGTGTGGTAGAATGAAGGATGAACAGGATGTTATGTTACAGTGTGTTAGGGAGGTGATAGGAGAGAGAGGGCTTGTTTGTCTTGGGAGGTGAAGAAATGTCGCAAAAGCTGGGGATTCATAGGAAGTTAGGCAATGAGATATAAGTAATGAGGTGAGCCCAATGGATAAGAAAAGAATGTTAAGGTGAATAGGCCTACAATGGTTATACATAGTTAGAGGTGTAAGGTGGTGGAGGTTTGGCTAATTGGAAGAAAAAACTGAAGACTAGTTGTGATGTGTGGAGGGTTTGAGGGACAAGGTGGGTGTGGAGAGGTAAGGCTAACCAAAAAGGAGCCAAAGTTTGTTAATTGATAAAGAGTTGTGAAGAGAAGTAATTGGTAGATTAGGGTTGAGGGTGTGGCTAGGGAAGTATAAGGTCAGGTGCACTGGGGGTGGGTGAGACTTGGTGGTAGGGTAGGGGAGCGGAGTGAGCCCGCAGGGTGAACGGAGCGGATAAAAACAAGAAAAGTGTTTGGCATAGAGAAAAAAACAATCAGTCAGTGAAATGCTTAATTCTAGAGGGAGAGATTAGTTTACCGGTCTGGATAGAGTCAAGAGATGCTATAGTGGAGGCAGTAAGAGACAAAACAGTTTACTATGGGAAATTATAATAGAAATGAGAGGGCAAAGGTCTGGGCAGAGGGAATAGCCTTATGGAGGTGGTAGGAAAATGATATGCTTGAAAATCCTATATGTCTGGAAAGAAAGACACTGTATATAGGAGGAATACCTTAACTGGGATAGGGGAGACACAGAATTGCAGGCAATACAATAGAAATTGTACAGAGAGAGAGGCGACAGAGGGCATAGAGGGGGATATGGCTGCTGGCTAACCTAGGTTTGGAAGTGTACCTTAGTCTGCTAAAAAATAGTAGTTACTATAAACGCATAGTAGCCAGGTTTGTAGGAAAAATTACATACTTTCTGACTTCCTTTCTTGGAAAGGTACAGAGATATGAGGTAGTTAGATGAGGCAGTAGGAGATTATTACTGGGTTCCTTTACTTCAAGCACTGTGATTAGCTTCCTAGTTCAGGATATGCAATGTTGAGGAGCTTGGAAGTTTGGGATAGAGAGAAAGAGTTTCTGACTTCCTTTCTTGGAAAGGTCCAGAGATATGAGGTAGTTAGATGAGGCAGTAGGAGATTATTACTGGGTTCCTTTACTTCAAGCACTGTGATTAGCTTCCTAGTTCAGGATATGCAAGGTTGAGGAGCTTGGAACTTATGGAATAGAGAGAAAGAGAGCAATAGATTCACTAGAACCAGGGGGCGCACAGCAGCCAAGAGAAGATGCAGATACTATATATATATATATATATATATATATATATATATATATATATATATATATATATGTGTGTGTGTGTGTGCACACACAAGTGTCTGGTAATCTTCAGAGTATGAGCAGAACATGTCAATATTTGTTAATTCAATGTTTTTATATCAATCTCCTGGCTGTCAGCGTTGTGTCCGTTCAATCGGGTGTCCATCTTGCTGGCCTACTAGCCACCTTGCTGGCCTCCTGGCTTACTGGCCACTTTACTGGCTGCCTTGCTAACTGACGTGCAGGCTGACCTACTGGTCTCTTTGCTTGCTGCCTGAACTAGCAAGCTGGCTTCCTTACCAGCTTGCTGGCTGTCCTCCTTTCTGGCTGGCTCTTAAAAACAGATCCTTTTTTTTTTTTTTTTTTTTTTAATGCTACCCATGGCTGTAAAAGTACTGATAAGAATGCACTCTACACTTGCGGGCTTTGTGGAGATCTTCCCTATGTGAGCCCCTGCACCCTAAATGAATTTCAGCCAATCACTACACTATTTTCACCACCCGTACCTGACAGGAAACAGTTCTCCTTGAAGGTCCGGGTTGGTGAAGTCACACCTGAAATTCTGAAGTGCCATGTATTCTGCAACGGATCAGACATCCAGTCAGTATACAAAAATTTTTGGGAGTCACTTTTGCCTTAAAAATGAAAACAATCTTTAAACATTTTTATAGCACTCAGTATCACGCCAGTGCATGCAGGTTTTCCTTGGCAATTCAAATATTTGGCAAAAGCTGGACTTTTTGTGTCCCTGTGCTTTCTGATGTGGACAACAGGATCGTTAGATCCAAGATTTGGCAAAAGTGGGACTTTTTGTGTCCCTGTGCTTTCTGATGTGGGCAACAGATCGTCAGATCCAAAACGTGAGTGTTCTGCTGATAGAGGAAGTGGTGGCAACCATAACTGCAGTGCCAGGAATCAATCTACCTAGTGTGGGAATAGAACCCACAGCCTTATGCACCAAAGGACAGGGTGCTACCTGTTGCATCATTGACGTTTTCGTTGAACAGTTGCATGTTTCTTCCCAGCCAAAGCCTTGTCTTCCTTTTTGCTAAGTTTTTCTTAGTTTCTTCTAATTTCTTCTTTGTTGGCATCCAGGCAGTGTAATTACTAGCCAGTAACTAAAACTTACCCAAACTGCTAACATTTACTGGCTTCTCAGTTTTCACACTGGGAGAGCTCTAGTCAACCTGCTGCTCAGCGTGCAGCCATCTTGGAACTCCCACCATTATCTGTTTCTGATGGTGATGAGTAATGTAATGGAAGTGATGCAGCAATATAAGCATGTTGATATTTTACAGAGGAATTCCATCAATGATGTCTGCCCACTTATGAGTATGTGGCCAATGAGAAGATAGTTGCAAATGTTCTCGGACAATAAACTGCCACCATGTTTGACACAACTGATGATAACACAGATGACAACGATGTGTGATGACATTCCACCCATTCAGATTTAGCTGGAGCTGTGAAACATCTAGAAAAGAGGGCGCAGTGGTGCAGCGGTAGCGTTGTCACCTCACAGCAAGAGGTTCTCCGGTTCGATTCTCGGCTAGGGTGCCTTCTGTGTGGAGTCTGCATGTCCTCCCTGCGTTCGTGTGGGTTTCCTCCGGGTGCTCCGGTTTCCTCCCACATTACAAAGACATGCATCTGGAGCCTTTCTCCCCGGGCCTCCGCTGAAAATTGGCTTTGTTCCAAGTCGGACTTTCCCGGTTAACAAATGATAAATAAATAAATAAAAAAAGAGGTTTGGCTGCTGGACTTAGCAGATAGTGGCCAAAAGAAAAAGGACTACTCACACTGCCGATTCCAAAGGAAAGTAAGGTACAGCTCATTACTCTATTTAATGTGCTATTAGCATATTTTCTTTTGTTATTAATAAAAGATAACAACCACATACAAGCACGCAAGAAATAATGCACAAATAAATGCAGAAATTAATGAAAATTTTAAAATATTGTCCCTGTATTTCTTTGCTTGGATTTTACTTAAAGTTACAGTTTTGAAATGTTGCTGGATAACAAAAATGTAAGCACTGTGCATTGCTCCAGAAACAATCTTGCAATACCACAACCCCACAATTAACATGGTTGCATTGTTAGGACCCCAAACACAGCATTACAATGGGGTTTCACTATAGTAAAAAAGCACTCAAGATCTGAGTTTAACTACCCTTGTGATTTACTCAGGCTTGTTGAATATCTTTGACTGACTTTAACATGAAGAGATATTAACAGTGGTGAAGTTGACCCCCCAGCTGGGTGAGTTTTTCAATGATGGCTGAGTGGAGGGTTGTATCAAAGGTCTTGGCCAAATCTAGGTAGGCCATGTGCACAGATTTGCCTTTGTTCAGGGCTTTGGTGACAGTCTTGAAGACATCCACCAGGTTCGACAGGCAGGATCTCCCTTTAACAAAACCAAACTGGGTTGGGTCAAGTGTTTGAAGGTCTCCTATATCCTTGTTGATAAGGTCCATGATGACGGTCTCCATGGCCTTGCAGATAAGGCTGGTTAGGCTAATGGGTCTATAGTTCCCAGGGTCGGTGGATGCACCCCCCCCCCTTGTGCAAGAGGATGATGGCAACCGTTTTCCATAAAGCAGGGACAAAACCGGTGCTTAGGTTGTGGTTGAAAAGAATACCCAATGTTGTTGCTAACTCCTGTTTTAAACCATTGAGAATACAGCCTGGGATGTTATCAGGTCCCATAGAGGCTGTGTTTTTGGCCTTGGAGAGAGTGGTTAAGACCTGTTCTTTAGGGATACTAGGTGGAGAACAGGTGGTAGGAATGTCTTGGGGTATATGTGGCAGGGACAGGGGGAGAAGTTTTTACTGAACCTGTCTGCTAGCAGGTTGGCTATTACCATTGCTTCAGTATATGTGGCTCCATTCACTACCAGTTCAGTGCAAATCTGGGCTTTCCTTTAAGGTTTTGGATGTAGCTAATGAATGACTTATAGTTATCCTTAGCTAGGGATGTTAATCTAGATTTGTAGTTAGCGTTAGAGGACTTTACAAGATGTCTTACTTGCATGTTCATCTGAGAAGGGTGTGTTCTTGCTCTTAGATAGCAATTTCTTCCTCTTATTGTTTACGGAGAATGCCCACCAGGAAGACTTGTTTTTTCTTGAGTATCTTGCTTTGGTTCTATCAGGAATGGCTGAGTCAATACAATTCTACAGATGTTTATACAATGCATTAGTGTATATCCCAGTATAGGTGTCCTTGTCATCAGTGGGGTAAGCAGCTTTGAAGCTATTAATGCCTTCTCGTAAGAGGGTGTAGTTGGCTTTGGAGAAGTTTTTTAGCCTAATTTCTCCAGGAGGATCTGATGCTATTGTTACTTTGAAAGAGACTGATTTATGATCAGACTTCACCAGGGAGGGGACACACTTGTGGTGGTGCACCCTTCTACCATTTTGGTGAGTACCAAGTCAAGAATGTTTGGGTCCCTTGTGGGGTTGCCAGCTATCTGCTAAAAGGCATTTGAGTTAACAAAGTCCATTAACCTTTCTGCAAGTGTGTTTGCACATTATAATTTACCCAGTCTATGGACAGGTAGTTACTGTCACCCATAGCCATGGATTTGGTTGTATGAAATGTCACTTGAATGACAAGGGTCTGTGTTAGATTTCATCTTAGTTAACTATGCATTTGTCGCCTTTCTCCAGCAGACAGCTATATGACAGGAGCTAATATTTCTACCTGTCTTGACCATGATGAAATGAACACCTATCTGGCCTCTGTCTATTCTTGTGCCTTGAATTTGAGGTTATGTTTTAACTGCAATAATAGTAATATTATGTTTTTTGGTAAATCGCAGATGGATTAAATAATTTATCTGCTGTGATATTCTACTGTTGAAAGTGTAAAGATTTAGGTATGACAATAAATGGTAAGTTTTTCCTTAAGAAGCATGCCCTTAATACAAAGGCTACAGCAATGAAGCAGCCAAGTCCTAATGCCCATGTCTGCACATAGAGTTTGATGGATGTAAATACTTATGAAATGGTTCAGAGAAAATTCACTAAAGAATTTGACCTATATGACAGTTTTCTCTTTTTTCCCCAAAGCAATTTATAAAACTTTTCAAACAAAATGTACAGGATAATATTCATTATAAATCACATTACACATTTTAAAGAAGCACAAAAATAGGGACTACTGATACAATGCAACTAACATACCAAGTTACATGAAGTGCCAAAACATTCAAGTATAAGAGAACTTTCTCATAGTGAATAATTGATTGAAATAAACTTATTCAGTTTAAATTACTATCTCAATGGGATGGCACAGTGGTGCAATGAGTAGCATTGTTACCTTACAAGTAGTATTGTTACCTAACATCAAGAGGTCCTCATGTTCTGTTCTCAGCTAAGGCATTTTCCATGTACTCTGCGGATCTGTGGATCACATTACTGGGGAAAGCTATGCCTCACACAGTCTTTAAGGATTACGTTTTAAGGGCAGTTCTGGCTCATGAACTCTTAGTTCTACAAAGACTAAACTTCAAGGCCCATTATATGTTGCCGTCTCAATAATATCACCATTAGGGCAAGCTTTGTTATATGATTGATTCCAAGACTGTGGAACAAATTGCCATTTTCTGTTACAAGTGTTGGGTCACCATACTGCCTTAAGTTATTTCTTTGACAGGGTCAAGAAAATTTACAAACTATGAAACATCATAAAAGCATATTAACCATTCCAGCCTAACATTTTATTTTTCTGCTTATACTTTAAAGCAATCACAAATGTACTATCGATATTACATAACAAATCATTATTCCACTTACTGCAATTTGGA
Organism: Protopterus annectens; assembly: GCF_019279795.1. Classification (NCBI taxonomy): domain Eukaryota; kingdom Metazoa; phylum Chordata; order Ceratodontiformes; family Protopteridae; genus Protopterus; species Protopterus annectens. The sequence continues at coordinate 530,609,291 of NC_056740.1, read as the reverse complement.
GGATAAGGTCTTTCCAGTAATTTAGCATCAAAATGATAAACAACATATCTTAGATGCAAAAAGTTTTTGTAGATGAGAATGACTCAGTTTTCTTAACGCTTGGTGTTCTAATGGTTCCAGTACTATAACAGTATCTGTATCACCACAGCAAACCGAGGACTGTTCCCTACAATTAAAAATCTGTGCTAAACACAATAATTGTTTTTTGAATGGACAGATGCACTAGTATTTTCTAAAGGGGGATAAGAACATGAACAACACATAAGTACTTAGAGGCAAAGAAAGAACAACTACTTAAGTCCTAATTTATTAGGACTACCTCCATGATCACCCATTGTAAGGTATGGGATATCAGTGTTGCTGGAAGGGAATATACTCTGCCTCTTGTTCTGCAAGATTTTTGATGTACCTATCTCACAATTTTAAGTCTCACTTAATGGCTGCATAATTCTTATTACTTTCTGCTTTTATCTGTTATATGGGTACATTGCTAATATTCCTTTTATGATGATTTTCTTTGTTACATCCTTCACAACATGTGTTTGCCCTTACCATTTCTGCTGCATTTTAAGAACTGTACTGATGTTCAGCCTCTCAGCTTTATTTGTCTGCTGACTGAACAATTGCTAACTAAATTAGACCTTCTGCAATGTAGTCCCACAAAGTATCTACTCATTCCAAAATGTCATCTGCTCTTGTCAACAAGTACCTGAGAGTACTGCCATTGTAATAAACACCACTGATACAAACACACATACATACTTACATACAAATATGTCAAGCACAGGCAATAATGCCCTTCTAGCATGCCAATATACCAAAACAATTGTTCCCGTAATGTGTCCACACTGTTCTTAAAAACTTCTAATTGCTTTAATGCAATTTGGTAGTCTATTCCATGCATCAGCCACTCTATCAGAAAACCAATTAGTACACTTCTCATTCCTATAGATTCTTCTACATAGGTTGTCTGATGGTTCTCTACTACTTTTTGGTAAGCTCATGCATTTCCAGAGGTAGCTGTCTCTAAATGCCCTATATAGCTAAATGAGGTATCCTCTTAAATATCTATGAGACACTGTACAAGTTCAGATATTTTAGTCTTTCAAAATAACTTACTTTTTCACATTCATGGATGCCCTTGCTATATTTCAGCTGAAATGTTTCCAGTTTACTCATGCTTGTTTTCTTATAAGGTTTCCATATTGTTATTCCACACTGAAGTTTGGGTCTAATATACCTAATAAACCAATGACTTCATCATTTTTGATTTCCTAGACTTTATAAATCTTTTTATATAACTATCATGAACCAACTGGGTGGTATGATTAGAAAAATTCAAAGTTGGATCTACCCATATACCCACGCCCTTAAATGAATCTATAGTTTTGATCACAGTATGCTGCATTAAATATTCACCTTTCAGTTTATGTCTCCCAAATCTCACGTTTAGTGTTTGATATATTTATTAGCATGCTATTCTCCTGTGTCCAAATGGTTGATTTAGTCATAGTCTTTTATAGGGTTTACCTTCATATCGTCGATCACACATGATCGACCGGCCACTTAAGCGAACCATCTCCACGAAACCAAAATCGTGAAACTTTCCAAATATTGAAATAATGTTGAATTTCGACATTTCCAGCCGCGCCACACCTCCACACCAGTGCTACCATGGGTCAAAAAGGGGGTGAGGTTTTGCCGTTCGGATATGTGGAATTCGACGTTGGAGATGTTCGCAGTTCGGTATTTGCGGAAGCGGTTTCGTCCATATTAGGATCGACGATATGAAGGTAAACCCTTTTATAGACATGCCCTACCTGTAACATGTAGTAAGTTTAACCATTTTCCAAGTCATCTGCATACAGACTGTAGAACACCTCAGATGAAAAAGATGGATCTGAAAGATACAATCTAAACAAGTGTAGGCCTAGGATAGAGAGCCCTGTGGGACACCCTGAGTGTAACCTCAAATTTCTCGTGCCCAATGCCTTATTTGTAAGTCATGCAACTATCCACCTTATCAACAGTACATCAGTACTTAGCTATTCTAATTTATTAACAAGTGTTTTGTGTATGACCCTATCAAATGTTGAAGTTAAATCTATATAAATTATATCATAGCACAATTTTTCATTCATAGCTGTTATGATACTGTTATAGTACATCACAATGCAGATTGTAATAGAACTATTTTCAACATATGTATGTAGATATGTGGTTCAAAGTCCCAACCTTTCCAATTCTCACAATAATGTAGCTGATATTACCTTCTCCATTATTTTTCCATAACATGAAAGTAAACTTAAGGGTCTGTATGTCTCTGGGTTTGTCCTACTCCCCTTTCCTTTAAAGATAGGTTTAACAAGTGCATACCGATGATAAATCCTGAGTTAAAGTTTTACATTTCACTTAATTTTTGTAGTACTGAATGACCTAAACTATTCTGTCACACTAGTCAAGGTAAACATATATAAAACACTATGGATTAACTCACCTTCTTGGATGAAGAAGAAAATCTTTAAATGTATATGGTCTCTCCATGTTTGGATTTTCTGTCTGGAATTATACAAAAAAATCATGTTAATATTTTTAACAGTGTTTATTCTCAGTGTTTTGATTCATTTTAAACTAGGAGTTTATGAACGGGTACACAAAGGATACAGTATCTAACAAAGTATGGAACTTTTTTTGTATTTTTTTTTTTTATTGGTAAAGCTGCTTCCTCATGACCATCAAGCCTTTTCAATGAATCGGTCATTCATTCCTTCCCACTTTCCCGTTTTCTAGCATACTTAGGCTCCCAGGAAGGCAATTATCACCCCCTGCAAAATTAAAGATTTTCTAATTATGCTGAACTCCCCATCACCACTGGCAAGAAACAGTAGTGCAATGCCATCTGTAACAAGTTCAATGTGACTGCATGCCTCAGTACATCTGTGATTCTCAGTTGCAGTGATTCCAAACTCTTTGGCAACTGGTATAACATCTGCCTGGCTGTTAGGTAGTGTTCTCACACAAGGACTCCTTCAATTTCCTCTCCTTAGGGTAGATAAAAGCAAGCATCAGCCACTTATTACAATCCCTTCTCAGCTGTTCCCTGAAATGCACAGTCTCAGAAAGATGAACCTTAGCTGGTTGGGATGAAGTCAGGACAAAAAAATCTCTGTGACATGGAGCTGGAGACAAAAAAAGAAGTTATGTACTCACCATAACATTCCATGTGAGTTGTTCATCCCGCCTTCGTTCTTACTGATGGGTTTCGGAGCCGATCCTTGGCTCCGACTCGGCCAGATACAAAAGCTCGAGGTCTTCAACCAGCTTGAGGCCTACTCCCTATCCCATGATGCCCTGGTGCTATCCTCAGATCTTGTTTGCTGCTAATATATCATATGCCACTCCTAATATACCAAGATTAGAAAAATATATAGATAAGAGACAATACAACCATGACATACTTGAATTCTCGGTCCTCAAGAAGTCTGGATGGGGGTTGGAGGGTGGGACATAAGAATGAAGGCAAGATGAACAACTAACATAGAAGGTTATGGTGAGTACATAACTTCTTTATGTGAAGTTGTTCTATTCTCGCCATTCATTCTTACTGATGGGTAGCGTCCCAAGCACCATCTTTCTCGGGTGGTTCACAGGAGGATATTCTTCAGGACAGTGGATCCAAAGGAAGTCCTGTCCCTGGAGGGCTTGTCTACTTTGTAATGAGTGATGAAGGTATGAGGCCTTGACCAAGTAGCTGCTGCACAAATAGTATCTAATGGTAATTTAACAGTAAAGGCTGATGAAGTAGAAACAGCTGTAGTAGAGTGGGCCGTTATCTTCTGTTGTAACGGTGTATTCACTGAACTGTAAGTGAAGGAAATACAATCTGATAACCCATTTTGATAAAGTGGTTTTCGCCACTGGAGCACCTTTTTTAGACTCTGAAAAGGAGACAAAGAGCTGTTCTGTTTTTCCGAAATGTTTGGCCCTGTCTAAATAGAATCAAGAACATCAAGTTTGTGCGGCATATGTTCCATCTTATTAGTGTATTTACGGAAAAATACTGCAATTCAATAGATTGGTTGAGTTTTGTCTCTGAGCAAACTTTAAGTAAAAATGATGGATTCGTTCGAAGTGAGAGACTGTCATTATGAAAAATCAAATAAGGGGGTTTAATGGACAAGGCCTGTAATTTTGAAACCCTCAGAGCAGAAGTAATAGCTATTAAAATATGGTTTTCCATGATAGATATTTCAAGTCACAAGATGAGGCTGGTTCGAAAGGGGGTAGAATTATTCGGGAAACAAAATTTAGATTCCATGGCATAGCTGGAGCTTTGATGAGTTGTCTCAAATGAACAGTACCCCTGAGAAAGGCTTTAGAGAGTCTATGTGACATGATATTAGAACTCTGGTCACCAAGATGAAAGTTAGAAATTGCTGCCAATTGAACTCTAATGGTTGCTGCAGCTGCCCCTTCATTGAAACGTTTAGTCAAAAACTCTAGAATTGATGAAACTGAAGCCAGATACAGGTCAATATTGTTTTGAAACGCCCATATAGAAAACCTTTTCCGTTTACCAAGATATAATTTCCTGGTAGACGATTTATGAGAGAATGTTAAAATATGCTGAGCTGCAGCTGAGAGGTTGTGAATCCTGGCTATGTTTGGAATTAGAGCAGCCAAGCTGTCAGTTTGAGGGACTGAAGAGTAGGATGAAGAGTCCCTGATGAATGAGTCAAAGGATCTGGAACTAGGTCCAGAATCCAAAGTTTTTCCAATAGATGAGGCTGAAGGAAGGGGAACCAAATTTGAGGAGGCCAGTAACGGGCTATTAAAATTATGGTCCTTCCCAGAGCCTTGGCTTTCTGTAAAACTTTGGGTATCAGAGGGAGAGGAAGGAAGGCATAAAGGAGACCTGGGGGCCAATTGTGTACAAGTGCATCCCTTGGGACATCCACTGGAGGGGGGATTAGGACAAAGTAGCTGCTGCATTTCATGTTTGTTGGAGTTGCAAAGAGATGGCAGTAAGGCTGGCCCCATCTGCGGAATATCCTTTCTACTACTTCTTCCTTTAGGGACCACTCGTGAGTCAATAGAATTGTCCTGTTCAGTTTGTCTGCTATCACAGGATGTGCATTGCTATCAGAAAGCGCTGGTTGAAGTCGCCCACTGCCATACTCTCAGGGTCTCTCGACATAGGGGATAAGATCTGGTTCTTCCTTGTTTGTTTATGTACCAGACCACTGACATATTGTCTTTCTGAATTGCAATGGTTCCCAGAGGGAGAGCGTCTTGAAAGGACTGCAACGCTAGAAATACTGCTCTCATCTCCAGGACATTGATATGCAGATGAGCCTAGTTTTTCCTCCACGTGCCTTGGGCTGTTCTTCCCTGATAATGCCCCCCCCCCACCCTATCAGGCAGGCGTCCGTGGTCACTGTGGCTATAGTAGTGGGTAGAATAAAGGGGCGACCTAGAGTTACTTGGTGAGATGTCAGCCACCAGTGAGGGTCCTTCTTGCATGAATTCATTATCACGATTTTGTGTGACATTGGAAGTTCTTGAAAAGACCACTGCGTGAACAGGAGACATTGCAGTACATGTATATGCATCCAATCTAAAGGAATCGTAATGATTGCTGCCAACATTGTCCCTAACAATTTCAGTACCACTGAAACTGGGGCTTTTTCTCTTGGGAGCAGGCCCAGGACCTGTTTTCATAGAACACAAACTCTTTCTGGTGGAAGGTTTACGGTCATGGTAATGGTATTTAGCTCTGCCCCTATAAAAACGGTATGTTGCGATGGCAACAAGGCAGATTTTTATGAATTTATGGTAATCCCCAACTGACTGCAGAGGTTCAAAGTTGTGTCCCTTGCTTGTATGAGTTGATGCCTGGTGGTGGCAGTGAGGAGACCAGTCATCTAGGTATGGAAACACCTGGAATCCCAAACATCTCAGGTGAGCCATGGCTACTGCCATGCATTTGGTGAACACTCTGAGGGCTGTAGTGAGACCAAAGGGCAGAGCGCGAAACTGATTATGACTGGCTCCAAGCTGGAAGTGCAGATGATCCCTGGATGGCCTGTCCATTTTTATATGGTAGTACACAAACCGGAGATCTAGCGAGCACATCCAATTGTTTTTCCCTAAAAAGGGAAGTATTGACTGTACTGTGACCATCCGGAATTTTGTCTTTTTTACTGACTTGTTTAGTCTGCTAAGATCCAAAATGGGCCTCCAGTCCCCTGTTTTTTTGGAACTAAAAAGAACCATGAGTACGTTCCGGATCCTCTCTGGTCTGCTGGAACTGGTTGAATGACTCTTTTTTTCCAGCAACCTTTGAATCTCTGAGGCTGCTTGTTCCCTGTGACTGGGTGGAACGTCCCAGATGTTTCTTATAAGAGGGGGGAAAGAGGCAAAGGGAATTGGGTACAAAGAAAAATGCCCCACAACTGCCTCCAGAGATGGACAGGCAGGCCTCCTCTCAGGAGCACTGATAGGGCTTCCCAAAGAACTGGTCTCTGTCGCCCTGATTCTGAGGAGCCCCTCTGCCTCGTGGGCAGCATCTTCCATTATTACGCCCTCCTCTGCCTCTAGTGGGGGGTTCACCACATGTGTCCTGGAAAGTTCCTTGAGTTTTATGGAAACACATCTTCCCTCCTTTCTGACCTTTGGGGTAAGGTCTGGTAGGGGTGGAAAAGCGGACTCCGACGGCAGACAGAGTCTTTCCTTCTTGCTCACACCTGGTCAGCATTTCCTTCACTTTGGGCCAAAAAAGGAACGAGCCATCGAAAGGGGTTTTAATAAAGGATGACTTAAAGGGCTCCACAAAGGAACATAAGTGCATCCAGGAATGTCTCCTAAGAGCAATTCATGTACCCACTGCACTACTGATTACATCAGCTGCATAAGAAAACAGACGCATAGAAGAGTTTACAAGAGAATTAATGGTAGTGAGCTGGGAAGTTACCTTCTCTGAGACCCCCGCAGCTACTGAACCCTGTAGAGTATCTCCTAGTTCTTTCAAGAGATCTCTTTGCAACCTAGTAAAGAGAGTTAGATAGTTCAGTGATCGGAGAGCAAAAGTCGCTGAACTAAACATGCGCTTACCATATCTGTCCATGATCCTAGAATCCTTATTTGGAGGATGGACAGATGTAGAAGTTTCTGACAGTTCCTTCTTGATGGCTGCTGCCACCACCATAGCATCAACGGGCACTCCTTTGGTCAGGAAGGTGTTGCCCTGGGGGAAGTTATAAATTTATTAGGCCTCCTAGGGACAGGCTCCATGGTATCTGGGGACTCCCACGCCCTTCGAGAAACTAGCTCCATCAGCTCAGCAAAGGGTGGAGACACCCAAGTGGTGGAGGGCTGAGACCCAAAAGCCTTCAGGAAGACTGACTCATTATCAGTAGGGCTAATGGACTTCCAGCCACCCCTCTGCTTAAGAATTTCCAGAATATCTGCAAAGGAGATATCCTCCGAGGGGAACCATGGGGACCCTTCCGATTCATCTAAGTCAGTGTCTGAAGTGACAGATTCCTGTGGGGAGTCCAGATGCTTCCTCTTGCAAAGTCTCTTCCTGGGAACCTTTTCAGTAGGAGCTGCTGGAGAGGTCTCGGAAGAGCAGGGTATGCCCAATGGGGCTTCCTGAAGCTCAGGGTCTCTATGCTTTAGGGGGATGTGTGATGTAGAGGTAGACACCAATGTTTTATAGGAAGGAGCTGCTGTTTTTATGGTGTGGTTGTTGGAGTTGACAACACCCTCCTCATGGCATCGAATGCCCCTCGTTCCCTAAGTGAAGAAACCTCCGGATCCGAAGAAATAGGAGATTCCCTCTGCACCAGATCTGCGGCCTCCAAGCCCGAGGTAGGAGCCGAGCTCAACCGAGCCAAGGCACTAACAGCAAAGTTGGAACCGAGAAATCGGTTAGACTATCCTCCCCGGACCCGATCGGTGAGTGTCGGCTCCTAGACCCTTCGGTCGGCACCGAAGATGTCAGGGTAGTCGGAACCAACAGACCTGAAGCAGGAGTCGGTCCTGATGGCTCCACAATCAACAGCTCTGAGCACTCCGACTCCAAAGCCTCGAGTCAGATCGGAGGAGGAACAGAAGAAGATGCAAGGGTTTTTGTCAGTTCCGAAGTCCCAGGGATCAGCCCCGATAGAAGTCTGGCCAGCGCTGTTGTCTGCAGAAGCCTCTGCACCACACGATCCACATCCATGTCTGATTGCCTGCTTGAAGACCGAGAAGACGGAATGGATGAAGCCACTGACTGTAATATTGGTGACTTTAAAGTAGGAGACACCGGCTCCAATACTGGGGTTAGGCTCCTAACTGTAACAACAGTCAGCTCCAAAGGCGGTGGTGCCGATGTTGAAGACTTATCCGTTCTGGATTTGCTGGCTGACGGACTCTTATTCGGCTCCAACGAACCAGAAGATTATTTAGAAAGTTTGTCACAGTTGTCCTTGCCCAGTTCCTGTTGAAAAGAGGATTTTAGAAGACCTGTATCAATCAATTTCCATTTACACTCATGCAACACCCTAGCACTAAACGAGTGGCATATAGATCAGTCCTCTTGGAGATGAACCTCCCGTAAACAATAAACACAAGTAGAATGTCCATCCGTTATGGACATTTTTTGCCCACATTTTGGGCACTTCTTGAAGCCAGACTTGGGCTGCTTTACCTCTTTTTCTTTTTGTTGTTGAGACATGTCTCACAGATAACACCTAATATATATATATATATATATATATATATATATATATATATATATATATATGCAAAAACACACAAATTTACAGCATTTAAGCCTTGTATGAAAAAAAGGCTTGTAAGACACACAAAAGAACTTATTAAACAACTACCTTATTACTAGGCCCTAAAACTTGGGCTCGGAAACACAACAGTAATCAACCCTCTAATTTAAATGGGTCCTCAGCACACACTAAAAGAAATGAACACCAAAACAAGCTTTGAAATATAATAGGCTTTGAATAACACGAGATAGTTTAATAGACTAGGGTAGGGAGATATTAAAAGCCGAAAAACACGACCAGAAACAGACTACTAGCACACACACACACCTAGACTTATTTACTAACTAGCTATAACAGGACAAGATAAAGAAAACTTATTCACTAAACATCTAACTAATCTAAGACAAAATTTTAAGTAAATATTAAGTAAATATCAAGTATGAAAGTTAGACTGGCCAGACCTTAGCGAAGCACTCCTGATCTGTTGCAGCAGCAAATGAGATCTGGGGATAGCACTAGGGCATCATGGAATAGGGAGTAGACCTCGAGCTTTTGTATCTGGCCAAGTCAGGGCCAAGGAATGGCTTCGAACCCATGAGTAAGAATTAACGGCGAGATAGAACAACTTCATATCTTATTTTTGCCCCCAAGATCCCTAGGTTCACCTCTAGACTCACCTAATGACCAACCTGTTTGCCTTATTATTGAAATGCTGTATCCCCATGACATCCTATGAGATGCCTCCTCTTTTCAGAGGTGTACAGCCATAGCCATATCCAAATTTTTGGGGAACCACTGTGGGGTTATAGCACTGTCATCCGATGGGTAAAGGCACCCCATAGTACATTCATGGACTTGGATTTTCTCTTCAGTGTCCTACTTTCTCCACAGGCAATGCATACAGTCGGTGGAGCGATGGGTATCGTCATGATACCATAGGTAGTCTAATAAGCTCCTTTACACAGTACTTCCTAATGCAGTCAAGTCACATCACCAAGGTTACATTACAGCCTAAAAGTGCACCATGCTTGTGCCTGAAATAGAGTATAGGAAATGCTTTCCAAGGCACATGACCTGGGCAGTTGACAATCTAACCTCATGGCTGAACCTCTTTGCAGTCACACAGCCAGGTGAGCTTATGTTACAGAAAAGGTGAGTGGATATCCAGTAAGTTTTCCACTGGGATAGCATGGGGAAAATAAAGTCAATTTCTTGTAACCAAAGATCTTAACTATTGTGGTACTGAATGAAATTATTGTGCTGACCAACTACAATAGCTTCAGACTAAATTCCTCAGCCACTTAAGTAGAACACTGTCAAATGCACCCTTGTGATATCTGGCTGTACAAGTTGATACAAGAATATAAAATATGTGTTGTATACCTTATAACAACAGATCTTTGACAGTAGTTCTTGCTTCATATCCAAAACAAAGTAGCAGAAGAGCCTCAGAACTAAACCACTGGCCTCAGTATTTATCACAAGTATTTGGCATTATTCCATCCAGATGCCATTGTGTCTTCTCACACTGCTATCTAAGGAATACCAACTGTGTGTGCTCTCCATTTCATTCATAGGTTCATACTAGGCTATCTGCCCTAGGGCATTTATAAGCCTAGCCAGAATGTGTTTGGCTTTCGCCACCCATTTTAAATTTATTTTGCTATGCCCTTTTTCGAGGTTAGTATACTATGCCTCTATCTAACAGTGACACAGAAGTGATACCCGGGGTAAACCTACGATCTCCCATCCACTCATCAAGATTCCTCTTGAAGAGAGTCAATGAGGGACTCTGCCTAACCTGGACTGGGATTTTATTCCAGAGTGAAGGGTGCCTCTGGGTTATGAATCTGTCCCTCCAGCATGTCCTATTTATTTCAGTGCTGAGGTTCAAGTCTCTCGAGCGCGTAGCTCGATGGGATTTGGATTTTCTGAGGTGCAGCATGTCCATTAATTCCGGGTTGGACATGGCTTTATACGTCAGGCACAGATCTCCTCTGAACAGGCGGTATGCCACTGAGTAGAGCTGGAGTTTCTTTAACCGGGCAGCATATGGCATCTGTTTGAGCCCCTTGATCCTCTTGGTGAGGTACTTTTGGGGTCTTTCCAGTTGCTGCAGGTGTCTGGTAAGGTACATCCCAAAAGGGGCATTGTACTCAATTATGGGCCTGATGAGGGATGAGTAAAGAGGCACGATGACCTCCGCTGATCTAGATGTGAATCCCTTCATGATTAGGTGGGCTATATAAAATGTTTTTCTAACCACTTTGGCCACGTGGTTGTCAAATGAGAGATTGCTATCAACTTGGGTCCCCAGGTCCCTAATTACTTCTTCTGTACTTAATGGATTTCCACCTATGTGGTAATTTGTGGGCACTTTGTTTATGCCAAAGGGGATGACTATACACTTTTGGCATTTAGCTTGAGGCCATGGCTCTGGCACCAGTTGTCTGTTTCTATGAGGCCCTTTTGGAGGATGCTTGTGTCGGCTGGAGAGTCGATTATGGCACCCAGTTTGCAGTCATCTGCGAACTTGGTCAGCCACAGTCCTTCCGTGTTGGCCTGTACCTCCGAGAAATATATACCGAACAAGAGAGGTCCCAGGACTGAGCCTTGTGGGACACCACTTGTAACTGGTTTGGAGTCTGACATGGCTCCAGCAATTCCAACCATGTGGGTTCTGTCCTTGAGCCAGTTTGCAATCCATCTAGTGACATAGGGGTTTATATTTAAGCTGGTGAGCTTATCTATAATGCCCGAGTGGGGTATTGTATCGAAGGCTTTGCGAGGTCCAGGTAGGCTGTGTGGACCACCTTCCCTCGTCAATGGCCTTGGTGACTGTTTCAAAGAAATCAACCAGGTTTAAGAGGCAGGATCTGCCCTTAACAAAGCCGAACTGGGTAGGATCCAGTGTTTGTAGGTCCCCAATATCTTTATTTATGAGGTCCATGATGATCCTTTCCATAGCTTTGCAGACCAAGCTAGTCAGGCTTATGGGGCGATAGTTTCCAGGATCCGTTGAGGCACCACCTTTATGGAGAGGGACCACTGTTGCTGTATGCCACTCTTTGGGCACATATCCTGTAGTAAGGCTGAGATTGAACAGTAGTTTTATGTTTGGGTTTAGCTCTTCTTTGAGTTCATGTAGGACGCAGCCGGGACACCATCTGGTCCCATTGATGCTGTGTTTTTGCTTTGGAGAGGCGGCTCTTACCTGAGCATCTGAGATGTCAGGGGGCAGCACTCTGCTGGGATAGATATTTGCCCTTTTGGTGGGAGAAGTTTGCGCTGAACCTGTCAGCTAGGATGTTGGCAATGTCTGTGGGTTCGGTGTATTTTTTGTCATTTTGGACTAATTCTGAGCATATCTGGGAATTACCACCCAGGTTCCTAACATAACTAAAGAAAGCCTTGTGATTATCCTTAGTGTCCTGTGCAATTTTTCTCTCGAAGCTGGCCTTAGACAATTTTATGTGTGCCCGTAGTTTTGCTAATACTGATCAGTGATGCCTTCCCTTTTTGGGATTTTGCTTTATCATTTAGTAGCTTCCTCCTTCTATTGTATAGTTTGTTTATGGCTGGGGTCCACCAGACAGGACGTCTGCCTTTGGAGGATTGGGTCTTGGTTTTATTTGGGATCGCATGATCCATGCATTCCTGAAGGTGTTCATAGAATGCGTTTATAAAGGATTCTGCGGTCTGGGCTGTATTTTCCACAGGCCCGGGGGCTTTGAAGGATTCCACCTCAGTTTTGAGGAGTGTAAAATTTGCTTTAGAGAAGTTTTTCACTGTGGTTTTCTGGGCAGGGGTGGGGTCGGGATGTGAATATCCAGTGAGATTAGTTTATGGTCTGATCTTACCAGTGAGGGATACACTTCTGGTCTGGAGCATAGAGTCCCCATGTTGGTGATGATCAAGTCCAGTATGTTTTCCCCTCTTGTGGGAGTGGTAACAAGTTGTTCCATAGCATTTGAGTTTATAAATTCTAGGAACATTTGGGCTAGGGTGTTGGAGCTAGAGTAATGCTCCCAGTCTATGTTTGGGTAGTTGAAGTCGCCCAATATAATGGTGTTTGGAGAGACCTTCATATTTTCCAGTGTTCTCAGAAAGGCCGAGTGGGGTTCCTGGTTTTGGGAGGGTGGTCTGTAGCAGGCTATAAACTGGAAGGCAGTTTTACCTACTGTTAGTTGCACATGGATAGTCTCTGATGCTTCGTGCTTTGCCACCAACCTGGAGGTGTGGGTATCTTTGATGAATATCGATACTCCCCCTCCTTTTGTGGTTCGGTCCAAGTTTTGGGGCCGAAAAGCATGGTATGAGGTATAACCTGGTAGTGCTGGGGTGCTCTCGGGAGCCCTGAACCAGGTTTCTGTTACTGCACAGATATCGATGTTCTCCATGCTAAGGAGAGTTTTGAGTGCGTGCATCTTGAGGTTTAGACTTCTGGCGTTGAGTAGCATTACTCTTAGTTTCTTATCCCTTGTGATACCTATGGAGGTGGGTTTGTCTTTTGAGCCTTGCCTAAAAAAGGCACTATGGGGGTAGCAAGAGCCTTTGCCAATATCCGAAAGCCCAGGGGTGACAGGTGCAAGCCGTCCCTAGCGAAGCATCGTGGCTTGTCGAGCATATCATCCCAAGCTGACAGGCATTGGATCCCCTTTGAATGACACCAGTACTTAAGCCAATTGTTGAAATTGATCATCTTGTCTTCATATTGTGGCATCATTCTTGGTGAGGGTAAGATGCTACTCATTCTCGTAACAAAGGTCTGTCATAGGTTTGTAGGTAGTTACATGGTATGTGATCCTGAAGAAAACTGAGGAGCCTTGCACAACTTTTCACAATTACCCCACATACCATCTGATTAAGCGACTTGGTCAATGTCACACAGTAAGCAAAGGCTGAAGAAATCAAAACCTGAGCCTCTGCAGCAGCTTATTAACAGCTAAATGCTTTAATCCTCTGTACTAACTGCCAGACTAGCTTGATGTTAAACAGTTAAGTGTTGACAGCCTCTGAGAGAAATACATTCTCCCAGATAAGAATACAACAACCAGAAAACACCAAGGTTACGAGGGCAGGGATTCAAAGGATATGGTAAAAAGAGTTAGTTATGCAGATTCAATGTCGTGGTAAGTACTTCAAAAAGTTTTCCTATCTTATTTCCTCTTACAACACATCCAAGAGATGCAAGAGACTTCCATGTAATCACTTAGCAATCATTCTGTGGAAAAGAATGTAAAAATATAAGAAGGTAGGAGGAAATGTGTAACCTAAGCTAGGTTATATTGTAAAATGATAAATAAGCTGCTGAGGATAGGCTCCAGAGTCTCAAATAAGCTTAAAAGATGCAAGGAAGTCTCGGGTGATGAAGCATTTGTGAAAGCGCTAGTGTGAGTTACAATAAAGTAGTACTGCTCAGCTGAGACTTCCTTGCATCTTTTAAGCTTATTTGAGACTCTGGAGCCTATCCTCAGCAGCTTATTTATCACTTTGCTCTTCAGTTTTTATTGCTGTGGAGGTTTCTGGTACTTAGCCTTTTGTGTTTTTTTTGCTAGGTTATATTGTAATTCTTCTCTATTACAAGAAATTATGCCTCTGGAAACCAAGCCATATATATAATGCTTTCAAAATCTGTAGAGTCCACAGTGTAGAAGTAGCACAAATATTATTTTAAGTGTTATGAAGGAAGGCAATACTATCAGTCACATCTCCAGCTGATTATGCATTGTCCACCTATTTCTAAGGTCTCTAAAAATACAGCACATTTCTTAACCAGCTTGTGAAACACTGTTTATGCAATTTCAGCACCATGCACTCGTAAAGGAAACAAAGAGGTGTGTGTGTCATTCTGAAGAGAGTTAGACCTGTCACACACACAGACAGTACATCAGTCTTTCTGTTGTTCTTCGGCTCAAATATGAAGCAAGAATGAACCACGCAATTCAGATCAATTCCCAGAAGCAGTTTTGACCCTTGATCTGTGACTACTTCAAACAGTTATTATGTCCTTCCCATAAGCAACAAGGGGATCCTAGTAAGAAATAACTAGTGATGTTGCAGATATCAGGAAAAAAGGCCTTTGACAAAAGCCAGGTCAAAATACAGATGACTCAACATGAAATAATGCATATGCCATACTCAACCACAACCTATTTTTAAGAATCTAATTCTATTACCAGAGGGACTCAAAAGTGACAAACTCTGTTCCTTTTTGTTTATGCAGCACAAAGATGATGTGCTGTCTGCCCTGCATGGGTTTCATTTCACTCACTTCTAAAAGGATGACATGCAGTTATGACACCTGAAAAGAACACTTGCCTTAAATGTTGGAAGTGATCCAACTATCTATTTAAACCCTCATCCTCTTAGGGGTGCATGCGTTGTAACACAATAACTCAGATTTGGGAATCTGAAAAGGATGTCCTCAACTTAAATGATAAAATCCACCATCCTAAAATATGTTTCTAGAGCTCCATACTGATCAGTGCGTAGAATCAGTGCAGTGCAGAAAGGGATGATGAGACATCTGGTCTACAACTATGGGCTATCACAAGAAAACCACAGAATAAAATTGATATATGCATTACAGTACACTACCAGATATCACCATACCCACATAAGTTGGAGGGGAAGGCAAGGCACATTCATCAACTGCAGAGGTGGGGGTGGGGAACAGGGACAGCAATGCGAACACTCATGGAGGGGTCAAGGATGGTGTAAGCAACAGACAGAGGAAATCAGGAATCACTTCCTCTGATGATGCTGTGGAGCTTTCAGAGGCAGAGTACTGGATAGGCGTACCATATGGTCCTGCAGTGTCAAGTCTGGACGCAGCTTGTCCAGAGGATGGTGTAGCACATTGAATGCTTATGCAGGAAGACTACTGTGGCACCTATTGTGGTGTTCCAGCAGAATGATGGCATCCATGGTCATCTGAATAAGCACAGGTAGGTGCTACTCGTGGTTCATTTACAGAAGAAACTGACCCCAGAGAGGAGCCACCTGTTTTGAGGTGGAACAATGTGTAAAACCCCAACTGTTTTACTTGAAATAAGGAATAAGGAGGGATTCTAGAGGCAGACATGCAGGAATGTCCGAAATATGAACTGTAACAACTGAGTAAGAAAGGTCTGATTAGAGCAATTTGAGCAGATAGTGAAGAACCAGAGGGGCTAATGTCATGGAGGAGTTCCTGGTTCTTCTTGTTGCACTAACCAGAAAATATCTTTCATCTGACTAAACAGGATTTTCCAGTGTCACGTTTTCTAGCCTTCTTTAACACCTCCCTGGGGAAAAGGTGCCTTAGTTGGATTAAAATTTTATCATCCAAACAGTCAAATGAAAGTTCTGCAGCTTGGGTGAATCAGTAATCCCTCGTTTTGTGTGAGAAAATTCATTCTGTGATGAAGAGTGTGGTAAACACCCTTGGCCATGTTCATGAAAAGGGAGAACTAATGTTGTCTGGGACAAAAAGTTTACCAAAATGTTTTTTGGAGAGTTCCTTTGGATCTTTAAAAGAACTCTGGTTATTAGAGGAGAGGCATAAAGGAATATTCCCATTCACAGGGGAAAAAAGGTATCAGTTTGCCAGGCCTTTTTGCAAGGTATCCTGAAGCAGAACTTCTTTAACTGTCTGTTGTGAATGGAGGCAAACAAATCAATTTGGGGGAGCTTCCCACAGGTGGATAATCTCTCAGAAAAACCCTCTGTGTAACTTTCGTTTGTGGTGATCTGTCATGGATCTTCTTAATGTGTCTGTGATAAAATGAGGGGCTGCCAGCCCAGCTAGATACAATTTTGTAAATAATTCTATGTCATTGTAAGTATTAATATGATCCACAGGCTTGTTTCACAAATGTAAGAAAACTGTGTTATGTACTGAGCTTCAAAAATATAACCACAGTGCACCCTGCTGGAAGAAAGCTGATAAGTACAGAATTTTAGGACTGTGTGTGATCTCAAGCTAGGAGACAGGATGTCTGCAGCTGGAAATTCTTTCTATTGTCTTAAGACAGAGCTAATTACTAGGTTTCACATGTAAAGTGTCTTTTATTGCTGTGACTTCCTGGCAGCTTCAGATCACAAAGACATTTTAAATTTTGAGTTCTGTTAGCCTGGGAACTAAATCAGAAGTGACAAGAATTATGTAATCTGAAATGACTCAGCAATAATGTGTATTATCAATTTAAGGACTCTGGTTCGATTCTCAGCTGGGGTGTCTTCTATGCGGAGTCTGCATGTCCTCCCTGTGGTCACGTGGATTTCCTCTGGGTGCTCCGGTTTCCTCCCACATCCCAAAGACATGCAGTAGGTGGATTGGACACTCTAAATTGGCCCTAGGTGTGCGTGTGTGCCTTTTGTGGAAGGTTGGGCGCCGGGCTGGCAACTCAACACTGTAAAACTCCACTGCCAATCATGAGCGGACAGATGATCCGCTGTGGCGACCCCTAACCGGGAAAAGCCGAAAAAAGAAGAAGAAGAAGAATCAATTTAAGGACTATCTCAGGAAGAAAGAAGTGCATTTTGTACTTTGTTTTGAAGCTGACAACAGCTCACCAGCATTTGCTTTGCTCTGTAAGTAGGATTGAGATCTTAGTATTTATCTTATAGCCAGAGTAGCTGATAAGAGTAGTTGGTGGCAGTGGTTACTACCTTATAACTTGGACAGAAGATGGCATACCTAATGAACCTGTGCCAACCTTCCCCAGGAGTGTCTGTGTGTTTGTATATGAATCAAATCTCAAAGTGTGTGTGTGTCAGCTACTTGGGCAGGGACATGAAGCACTGTTTGGGTAGAGAGGGTACTGGAGGTTTTAGCTAGACTACTCGGCTGAGATCTGAATCCCTGTGTTGCCCATACCTTACTAGGATAGAATGAAGCTTGTCTGTTCACCAGTGAAAGTGGGGAGCTTTGAGTAGCCTATCTGTCCTAGGAGGAGTGGTTTTCAGCTCAGAATTTGTAGTTTATTGGCCATTTTGGGCTAATTTCTATCCCTTTCATCTTTCTGCTATAAAAACCTGCATTTGTGCGGTTTTGAGCACCACACAGCGCTGGTTAGCTAGGGTTAACTATCCCTGGCTCCACAGAGTCTGCTCTTCAGTTTTTCCCTTATAACTAGTCAGTCTTTCAGCCTAAGCACTCAGACCTGCACCTCTTAGCCCAGCACTTGCTCCAAACCTGCTTCAGCACTAAATAACACCCAGCACTCAATCCCCGCATCTGCCAGGAGGAAATTGTCTATATACTTCCCTACTTGACAACTACTTCCTCACTTAACAAAAGCAAACAGTCTTTACTACTTATTCAGGCATGTCCAAGAGACAGCTCCCGGTGTACTCTCCAGCCTACCTGATGAACCTGGGCATCTTGAGGCAATGTTACAACTGCCTCATGTACACAGACAACCCTCTCCTCCTACCACAAAACTCTTAACACTTGCGAGAGATGCACTTATACAGCCAATCTAGAGGCAAAGCTCTCTCCAACCAAGACTGGAACAGACAGTCAAGAGGAGAAGGTAATAACTCACAGCACCCCACTCACTTCACACAGACCAACTAAACCAACACCTCCAAAACCCACACATAGTAACAACAAGACATATATGGAGGCTCTGAGTAAAAATCTAAATATGCCTAGGCAAGAGACCTCCAACGCAAACACACCAGCAACTTCCTCCCACCAACACACCCCAAACAACACATAGCCCACAAACTCGGCATGCCACACAGCCACAGCCCATAAGGCAAAACAACATACCCAACACTCTAGTGACAGGTGACTCTACAGTCAGGAACACTGACGTCCCACTCACCAGGCTGGACAAAGATAAGGTTACTGTCAGCTGCTTGTCGGGTGCCAGAATCCGCCACATAATGCATGCACTCAGGTCACTACAAGGCAAGTACAAATATGACTCTGTCATTGTCCACGTTGGTGTAAATGACCTGAGACATACCTCCCTGGACTACATAAAAGGAGACATGGAAGAGCTCTCTGATCTTGTAGCCCAGGCAGGTATGACCCTAGCCCTGAGTAGCATCCTACCTTCACCAAGAATGATACCACAGTACAAGGATAAGATGATCAACTTCAACAATTGGCTAAGCTTCTGGTGTCATTCAAAGGGGATCCAGTATCTGTCTGCCTGGGATGACATGCTTGACAGGCCTCGATGCTTCGTCAGAGATGGCCTGTACCGGTCACCCCTGGGATTCAGGATATTGGTCAAGGCTCTTGCCGCCCCCATAGTGCCTTTTTTAGGCATGGCTCAAAAGACAAACCCACCACTGTAAGAAATACAGGTGACAATAAACTGAGGGCAATGCTGCTCAATGCTAGGAGTCTAAACCTCAAAATGCACTAATTCGAGACACTCCTCAAAATGGAGAACATCAATATCTGTGCAGTGACTGAGACCTGGTTCAATGCTCCCGACAGCACCCCAGCACTATTAGGCTTTAATTCACAGCGCTCATTTTGGCCACAAAACCCGGACTGAAGCACGAAGGGAGGAGGTGTGTCCATATTCATCAAGGACATCCACATCTCTAGGCTAGTTGCAAAACAGGATTCCTCTGAGATCATCCAAGTGCAACTAACCCAGGGCAAAAATGCATTTCAAATTGTAGCTTGTTATAGATCCCCACCATGACCCAGGACCCACACTCCTCATTCCTGGGGACACTGGAAAAAATGAGTGTCCAACCAAATACCATAATATTGGGCATTTTCAACTACCCTAACATAAACTGGGAAAACTACTCTTGTACTAATCCCCTTGCTCAACGATTCCTGTTGAAATTTTGTAACTGACTCTATAACACTTTGAGATACAAGGGAAAAGATGGGTGGAAACAGATGACCTGGATTTTCTGGGTGAGGGGGAAGAGAGTTCCAACGCCAAATGTATCCATTCTGGACTATTTGTAGTACCCAGGAATCTGTTGTGATTGATGTCTAAAAGGAAATAGAGAGACTGATTGCCTGAAACATTAAGAAGATAACCTGTGTGTGTGTGTGTGTGTGTGTGTGTGTGTGTGTGTGTGTGTGTGTGTGTGTGTGTACAAAAATGATGGTCATGAATTTTTCTTGGTTTATGACTGAGGTTAAGTGCACCTCTATTTTTCTTTGTATCTAATAACCACTTGGGGAACATATCAATTGACTGACACCCATCTGAGAAGAATTTAAGAAAAACAACTTTCACCAAATGTGAAGTTAACTTTTTTCTCCACTATTGTGCAACTTTAGAGTAGTTATATTTACATTTGGAAGTGAGTGGGTGGTTCCCCCAACCACATGGAGTATGCAGGGGGCTTGCCCTCCTGCAAGAATAAATTTCCTCCAAAGTTCACTGAAACTTGTTTAGGCCTTTTTTTGATCGATTGTAACTTGATAAAAATATTAGCAAAGACTGCCAGTAGATATCTAGCCATATAAGTCTGACAACTGACAGTTCTAAAGGACAGATGATGTACATACTTTTTCCCCATACTTATAAAAGGCCCTTCTTTTCCTATTAGTAATTAACTGCCTAGAGGAAGTGTCTTTGATTAAGGACATTACAGCTGAATCTGCCAAGGGGTTATGAAACAAGAATTTGTGAGGGTGAGGTATTCTGTAAACAATTTTGTCTTTTTGGGTGCAGGAACTTGAAAGTGTCCTGCACTGCACCAACAACGGGGGTGTCTTTCATTCTAGATATTGCAGATGAAAATATTCCTTTTACAGCAGAGTTTGATAACACATTTTTTTCAGACTCCATCTCCTAAGAATCAGGAGATGACACCCATGAAGCATAATCCAGCTCTGTCGTTCATATCTGACTGGAAGTCACTATCACAAGGGAATACCAAGAGACTAGGGAAGCAGTCTGCAAGTTTTCAAAAACTTTCAAAAGCTGTACTATTCCACCTAGGCCTCTATGGCAGATGGGGGTCGAGGGAGGAAAAAAAATGCTTATTTTTTAAAATTTTTCCTCTTGGTGTCTCTACTGTTACAGTCCTAGTCAAATCCTACATACCGACTTCCATCCCTGAACCTAGTACCTCTACACTCACTGGCACTTGAGGGATACTGTCTGACTCTTCTGAGATCAATCACTAAAGCAGGGTTATCCTGTCTCCATAGTAGGTGTACATCTGGTCCTTAAAGATATGCTAGGCACTTGATCCTTAGCAGCATCTGTAGGAGCAGCACCAGCGAAGTCAGAAGAAGGCAGCACAGTCAAAGGACCCCAACAAGGCCAGAGCAAAGTCATCCATCAGGGACCATGGAAGAGAAGCTGAAGGTGAAGACTCTTTTACCATATGAGGTACTCTGGCTGGTATCCACTGATATTGGAGTAAGGGCCTTAAGCTGTTGGCTCTCAAGAAATATTTTAGGGCATCTAAGCTGTCTTCTTACAGACTTGGGAATAAAGTACAAACCGATTTTACAAGAGCAGATGTTGTGCGACTCCCCTAGACAAAACAAGCAAGCTGTACCAAATCTTCATAAGGACTCTGTCTTCCACACAGACACTTGCCTTAGAAAGTCCCCAGAGGGGTGCTTATCTGCCCAAAAGTTCAAACAAGCCAATCAATACACACTAACAGACACAGAGAAGACAGAGTTTGACAGAAATCATGAATGGCAAGAACGTTCTGTACGTCTGCTTTTATATTAGCATGCTCTCAAGTTTCCTCAGTCATAACGTGTGTGTGGAAGGCAGCCAAAAGTTTTATACACTGTCTGGATGTTCCATCCTTGCCAGGATTATGTCCCATATAGCTATATGTTATTGCAACAGCGATTTAATGATGAACATCTACTTAGAATGTAACATGCTGAACATTGGTAGACTGCAACAGTATTTTTTTTAACATCTTTATTAAATTATCACTTAAGACATAGGCAAACACACATTTATATAAAACAAAACAAACCATGTTAACATGTTCACAATTACAAACATTATACATCACATACATTCTTTTATATAATTATCATCAATTCAACATTACATAAATTGCTCAATTTAACTTGATTTCCATTTTCTAGTAATTGCTTTTTTGGCAGCTGCCAGAAGTAAACTTAACAAGGCCTTACTATGTCTAGGCAACTCAAATCATGCATCCCAGCTAAAAAAAAAAAACATTTCCTTAGCTACACATTTGCTCACCCAATATTTCTGACAGAATACTCTATATGGAATTTTAAAGTCTGTCAACTCATTACACTCCCAAAACATATGTTTCCAGTTACCTCTTTCTTCTCCATCACACCTCTAGCATTTGCAATCTACCTGAAGAAAAAATATTTGGAGTCAGCTTGGGTATAAAAAAACCTATGCAAACATTTCCAAGAAAAAAATCCTAAATATCTGGTAGCCATACATATGTCCTCCTATTGTGTCCTTGTGAAATACTTATATAATCTCTCTATCTAATTTTTTCTAACCTCCTCTAATTGATTCCTATATTTATCATGCAATGTTTTATATGCCCTAACAACTATCCCTTTTTAACAGCAGCTTCTGTTCTAGTTCAACTCAAAACTCTACCAGACCAGGTCTTTCACTCAGGATTCCCCTATCCCTGTCTTTCCCTGCCTATACTCTGAAATTAAACCCTGGTAGGGAAGGCAGTCTCTGGCATGCAGTTTAGATGTCTTCTCGGTATCTTCCCATTTTATTACTTTTCCATCTCTAGTCATTTGCTCCCAATACTGGGGTTTCTTTGTCAGTTTTGTTCAGTATACTCTAGCCCCCTTTTGCCTACTCTCTGTACTTCTAATTCTAGTTATCCCGATCGGCAAAATCTCCTTTCACCATTCTTATACTGGCTTAGTACTTACAATACTTTCTGATACTTTATGGATATATTTCTTTTTTTAATTTCTCAAAGTCTTTGGGGATTCTAATACGATGATGGGATTGGACCCCATTCTTAAGTCAAAGTATGATTACAGTTCAAGAAATTAGTATTGTTTAAACCGTTGATGCTAGCCAGAAGTGCTCTTTGTAGCACCTGCAATGTGCCCAGTAATGACTCATTCTGCAATTACTATGTAGTTACATGTATCGGTAATATATCTAAGAATGATTGTAAATTCTTTTTTATAAGACCCATTGCACCTACACTACTGGAACTGCCTGGGCACCTTTCTTCCACATTGCCCTCGTTTCTGTCTGCAAATCCTGGTATTTTATGACTTTGTCTCTCTCTGTATGTAAGACACTGTAGTCATTTGTTGTAGCAATTTCTATGACCAATGCTACTTTTGTCATATTTTCATGGACTGCTATAACTGGTTTTCTCTCATCTATTTTTGAACTGCTGGTAATGGATGATCCCATGTAATATAAACTTCATCATTTTCTGGGCTTCTTGCATAATAGTAACAACACATAACGGTTACAATACATAATTTCTTTCTTATCCTCAATAGTCCACTCTACCATCCTTACGGCTCTTTTTTGGTTCAGTTTTTGTGATTTTTGTTGACTCCTACATCCTTCTACAACAGGGGGCCATCCTCCCCCTGGGTCTGCCCTAGCCCCATTGTAGGAATGTTTCCGTGTCTTGAGCATTCTACATTTTTAATTCCTCCAAATATTTTAGGTTTCTAATACCATGGTGGGAATGGACCCCATACCTAACTCAAAGTATGATTAAAGCTCATGAAATTAGTACGGTTTCCTTCTTTGATGTCAGCCAGAAGTGCTCTTCGCAGCATTCGCAATGTGCCCAGTAATGACTCCTTGTGCAGTTTGTATGGAGTTGCATGTATTGGTATCATATCTAAATACAACTGTAGATTCTTTTTATAAGACCCATTGCTCCTACTACTACTGGGACTGTCGAGGTATCTTTCACATTGCTCTCATTTCTGTCTGCAAATCCTGACATTTTATGATTTTGCGTCCATCTGTACGCAAGACACTGTAGTCACTGGATGTGGCGATTTCAATGATCAATGCTACTTCTGTCTTCTTTTCATAGACCACTACATCTGGTTTTCCAGCATCTATCTTTTGAACTGCTGGTAATAGATGATCCCATGTAAACCATCATTTTCTATGATGCTTTGTGGCTCATGTTTCCAGTGTTTTTCAGACACTTCAGTACCATATTGTTTGCACAATCCCCAGTGCAACAATCTTGCCATATTATTATGCCTTTCTGTGTACAACCCTTCTGCCATTAGTATGTCACAACCAGCAATGAGGTGTGTGACTGTTTCCAATTCAGTTTCACAAAACCTACATTTGTCTGTTTCTCCCACATGTTCAATGGACTTTGTGAACCAACATGTACACAGCCCACCATCTTGGGCCACCAATATTAACCTTTCATCTCTTGGTTTGAATTCGCTTCTCCTTAACCATTCCTGCATTCATTCCTGATCAACATGAGGTTCTTCCAGAAGATATTCATTGTGTTTCACTGTTGCAGTCCTAACCAATGGGGTTATCCGGCTCCTGGGAGCCCTCGATCAGCCAGAATACCAAAGGTAAGTAAATATGACATCGGCTGTCAGCGGTTGTAAAGGACGTCAGGATGTCTGATACAAAAGAAGGCAACCGGCATCACTTCCTCAGTCTTCCTTGCTGCAGAGCCCGAAGCAGAAGCATTTCTTGCATGAGTGCCGGTCGGCAGTTTACATTTTTTGCTTCCAACTACAAAGGTGAAGTCAACTACAGCTAAGTACCCTATTGGGGATCCTCTTTTCTTGCCTTAACGAATATCAGAAAAGGTTAATAATTGCCTTACCTGTTGAAAGCAGATTCCCCATAGATATTTTCATTCCCACTGTTTTATTTGTTTAGGCCTTGACCAAAACATTCCTAATTGTGATCTCTGTGCCTCCTTTAATCCGCGTACTATTCGTCGTCAGGCTAAGCTTTTAGCTAAACATTTTGGAGTTTGGCCTAAGTTTGTCAGTATGGCGTCCGCTGGTCTTCAGGCTTCGGATATACGCAAGAAACGTAAGGATAAGGACCACGTCAGGCTTCGGAAGGTTAAGTTCTCTCTTCAGCCAAGATTGTGCTAGACAGTCAAGAGGAGAAGGTTAACACCTGTACTAAACCTCAAGCAACACATAGCTCTTCAAAACCCACACCATCAACACCCACACACAGCAACTCTAAACCCACATATGCGAAGGCCCTTAACATTAACCTGCCCAAGCAACAAGGACCTCCAAAGCTGAAACGCAAACAAACACCAGTCACAACCAAAGTGACACAAAGCTCACAACACCAGTGTGCCACACAACAACAGCCCTTAAGGCAAGACAATGTACCCAACACTTTAGTCATAGGTGACTCTATAGTCAGGCACACTGATGTCCCACTCACTAGGCTGAACAAGGAGAAAATTACAGTCAGCTGCTTGTTGGGTGCCAGGATCTGCCACATAACGCACGCACTCAAGTCACTCCACAACAAGTACAAATACGACTCTGTCATTGTCCATGTTGGAGTGAATGACTTGAGATGTACCTCCCTGGACTACATGAAAAGAGACATGGAAGATCTCTCAGATCATGTGGCCCAGGAAGGTATGACCCTAGCCCTGAGTGGCATCCAGCCTTCGCCCAGAATGATACCACAATATAAGGACAAAATGAATGACTTCAACAATTGGCTAAGCTTCTGGTGTCATTCAAAGGGGATCCAGTATCTGTCTGCCTGGGATGACAAGATCGAAAAACCACGATGCTTTGCCAGAGATGGTCTGCACCTGTCACCCCTGGGATTCAGGTTACTGGCTAAAGCTCTCACCACCCATACAGTGCCTTTTTTAGGCAAGGTTCAAAGGACAAAACCACCACCATAACAGATACAAGCATGCAAAATCTAAAGGTAATGCTACTCAATGCTAGAAGTCTAAACCTCAAAATGCACTCTCTCGAGGCACTCCTAAAAATGGAGAATATCAATATCTGTGCAGTAACTGACACCTGGTTCAAGGCTTCAGAGATCATCACTGCAATACCAGGCTACAGCTCCCACCACACTTTTCGGCCACCAAATCAAGACCGAAACACTAAAGGTGGAGGAGTGTCCATATTCACCAAGGATATTCACAAATCCAGGCTAGTTGCCCAACACAATGCATCTGAAATTCTCCAGGTGCAACTAACACTAGGTAAGACTGAATTCCAAATTGTAGCTTGCTACAGATCCCCCACCATGCCCCAAGTTTATCACATTACCTTTCTAAACATACTAGATAATATTAAGTAAGATACAACCAAACACCCTAATACTGGGTGATTTCAACTACCCTGCCATTAACTGGGAAAACTACTCGGGTACCAACACCTTTTCCCAATGGTTCTTGGAATTCATAAATTCCAATGCCCTGGATCAACTAATCCAATGTCCCACCAGGGGCTCCAATATCCTAGACCTGGTCATTACCAACATGGGAGATAGATGCTCCACACCAGTAGTCACCCTCTCATTGGTTAGGTCTGACCATAAGCAAATCACCCATGACATCCACATCCCACCCCCACCCCCCATAAGGAAACCTCCGTAAAAAACTTCTCCAGAGCCAACTTTATGCTACTCAAGTCAGAAGTGACAAATCTCATGACACCCATGCAGATGGGAGCTGAAAGTTCGACTGCTGAATCCTACACTAAGGCACTGTACGAGCACATCCACTCGTGCATGAACGGTGCCATCCCAAATAGAACCAAGATGTTCTCCTCCAAAAAAAGGAAGCCAATCTAGTGGTCCCCTGCCATAAACCCCTAAAGGGCCCATGTCCATACCAAAACATTGCCAAATTCCTGTAATCACGGCCACACAGGTAGAAACCGCACTCCCCAAAGCTAAGAATACAACATCCATGAGACCAGATGACATCCTGGGCTGTGCACTACATGAACTACAAAATGAACTGGCACCTCACCTAAGTGCCATGTTTAATCACAGCCTCACCTCAGGTTTCGTGTCCACTGAGTGGCGCACAGCTACAGCTACAGTTATCCCACTCCACAAGGGGGGAGCCACCTTGGATCCCAAGAACTACCGTCCCATCAGTCTGACAAGCCTGATCTGCAAAGGCATGGAATGCATTATCAAGGAACTTATAAACAAAGACATTGGCAACCTTCAAACACTGGACCCCACCCAGTTTGGGTTCATGAAGGGACGAACTTGTCTCTTGAACCTGGTTGACTTCTTCGAATCAGTCTCCAGAGCTGTGGATGAGGGTAAGGCGGTCCACACATCCTGTCTGGACCTCTCCAAGGCCTTCGACACCATCCCCCACTCTGGAATCACAGATAAACTTACTAAGCTGGGTATAAATCCCTACTTCACTCAATGGGTCGCCAACTGGCTTACTGACAGAACCCAGACTGTAAAAGTAGCCGGCTCCAAATCCAGCTCCATACAAGTGGAGTACCTCAGGGTTCAGTCC
Source organism: Protopterus annectens (assembly GCF_019279795.1). Classification (NCBI taxonomy): domain Eukaryota; kingdom Metazoa; phylum Chordata; order Ceratodontiformes; family Protopteridae; genus Protopterus; species Protopterus annectens. The sequence continues at coordinate 530,582,094 of NC_056740.1, read as the reverse complement.
TGAGACTGCTCTTGTTTTGCATCTACTTCTCTGAAGTACAGGCCAACACTAAGGGACTTTGGCTAACAAAGTTCGCAGATGACTGCAAACTGGGAGCCATTACTGAATCCCCAAATGATGTGGATATTCTACAAAAGGGCCTTACAGAAACAGATGCTTGGTGCCAGAGCCATGGGCTCAAGCTCAAATCCAAGAAATGTATAGTTATCCCCTTTGGGAAAAACTATGTACCCATGAATTACCACATAGGTGGCAATCCACTAAACACCGAAAGTGTGATGAGAGACTTTGAGACACAGGTGGACAGTGGTCTTACCTTTGATAACTACATCACCACAACAGCCAGGAAATCCTTCTATGTGGCGCACCTCATCACTAAGGGCTTTTAATCCAGAAAAAAGGAGGTCATTTTCCCACTGTACTCATCCCTCATTAGACCCATTACAGAATACAACGCCCCGTTTGGTATGTACCTCTCAAGACATTTGCAACAACTGGAAAGGCCACAGAAATACCTCACTAAAAGAATCACAGGCCTAAAGCAGATGCTCTATGGTGACAACCTAAAAAAAATCCAGCTATACTCTGTCACATATCATCTACTCAAAGGCGATCTCTGCTTAACATACAAGGCCATGTCAAAACCCAGAGCTGTTGGACATGCTACAGTTAAAGAAATCCCAATCCCTCAGAGCCACATGCTCCAGGGATCTAAACCTTGTCATCACAATGACCAAAACATGCTGGAGGGATAGGTTCCTGACCCAGAGACTCCCCAGACTCTGGAATAAACTGCCCGTACATGTCAAGCAGAGCGCCTCTTTGGCCCTCTTCAAAAGGAACCTTGACAATTGGATTGGAGATAGGAAATTCACCCTGGGAATCACGTCAGTCACCCTGCTAGACAGGGGTCCAGGGAAGTAAATATTGTGGGAAGAAATAGCCAGGGAATTGTTATGCCTAGGCTTGTATAGGCCCTAGGGCCGATAGCCTAGTACCAACCTATGAACCTATTACTTAAGACATAGCAGTACATCCATTTATTTACAACAAAATAAACCATATTAATATCTTCCCATTTATCAACATTATACATCACACATATTCTTTTGGATAATTATCAATCCAACATTGCAAAAATTCAACAATTCCTGCCCTCCCTTAAACTTTAATCCTCCTCTAAAACATTATTCTGCAAGTATTGTTCCTACAATTTCCATTTTCTCTATGTAATCTACTCCTAACCTTTTCTAAAGATCCTAATTCCAGTTGTTTTATCCCTGTTACTATATTTACTACTTCTAACACACTTGGTTTAGACTTTGATTTTCATTTTCCAGTAACTGATTTTTGGCAGCCATCCTAATTAGACTCAGCAAAGCCTTACTATGTCTAGGCAATTCTGATTCGGTTTCATAGCTCCAAAAATCATTTCCTTAATTACAGCAATTTTCTCACCCAGTATCTCTGAGTAATCTGCTGGGAATCTTTAATGCCTGCCAACACATTGGACTCTCAGAAAATATGTTCTCAATTAAAGCTTTCATTCCCATCACACCTCCAACATTTGCTGTCTACTGAGAAGAAAGTTTTTGTAGTCTACTTGGGGTATAAAATACCTATGTAAACACTTCTAGGCAAAAATCCTAAATCTTCTAGACTGTGTTGCATATTTTAGTAATTGCTTTTTTGGCACCCACCATAATTAAATTTAACAAGGCCTTACTATGTTTAGGGAATTTAGATCATGTATCCCAGCTCAATAAAATCATGTTCTAAGTTGCACCCATTTGCTCATCCAGTATTTCCGACAAAGTACTCTGTAAGTATTTTTTTTTAAAGTTTGCCATCTCATTACACTACCCAAAAATATGTTCACAGTTACCTCTTCCTTTTCCATCACAACTGCAACATTTGCCATGTATCTACGGGAAAACTCTTTGGAGTCTGCTTGGGGTATAAAAATACCTTTGCAAACACTACCAAACAAAAATCCTAAATCTTCTAGACATTGTTGTATGTTTGGGAGTGGGACCACACATATGTCCTACCATTGTTGTCTTGTGAATTGATTACCCGCGCTCTCTTCCCAATCTTCTCTAACCACCTCAGACTGATTCCAACAGTTATTGTGCACTTTTTCATATGTCCTACTAATAAACCCTCAGGTCTTTCACTTAGCATCCTCCCATCCCTTTCTCTTTGCCTAGACTCGGACATAAATCCCTGGGAGGTAAGAAAGTCTCTAGCCTGCAGTCCAAATGTCTTCTTGGCCTTTTCCCATTCTATTAGATTTTTCGCCTCTCCAGTTATTTGCTCCCAATACCTCAGTTCCTTTGCCATTTTTTCCAGTAAGTTTTAGCCCCTCTAGCATATTTTTGTACCCCTAATTGCAGTTATCCCCATTAGAAAAATCTCCTTTCTCCATTCTCATGTTGGCTTAGTTCTTAAAATACTTTCTGCTACTTTATGAATATAATATTTTGCATGGCTGATATTATCCTAAAGAATCTGCATCAAAAATTCCATTATTTCCTTATTTTCTTTGAATTTCACCCCAGATGCATCATCATCATCCCTTTCCACTTTGAATTACAGCTTTCTGCTTGTGAATCTATAAGAGCCTTAACTGTGTAGCTGCAAAATATCCCTTCAAGTCAGGTCATCCTACACCACCTTGTTTTATTGCCCTCCCAGATAAAATCTTTCAACTCTTTATTAACTACTGTCCACAACTCCTTTTGGTTAATAAAAATATGCCTGGCTTGTATATAAAACTACAAGGACAAAAAAATTCACTGCTTGCATCATGGTATCCATAAACAGGAGCTTCTAGTTGCTCAGTTTTTGTATTATCTTTTGTTTAGTCTTTTCTCAAATATCCTTATCTGTTATGGCAGATTTTTTTTAATCCATACTCCTAAATACTTAATTTTATTGTAACCCCCATAAATATATGTATTATTGAACCACTTCATGCCTGAAGTTTACAGCTACAGCCTTTGTTTTATCTTCATTCATTTTATATCCCTAAAAGAGATGAAACTGTCTCAAAATGTACCACAATACTGAGATATCCTTTCCTGGTTTTATCGGGTACAAAATAATATCATCTGCAAATAAATCCAACTTTTCTTGATTACTATACCAATTATATCCTTGACTTTCTAAATCCCTTATTTTTTTGCTAATGAATCTAAATATAATGCAAACAACAAAGGAAAGAGGACGCCCCTGCCTGGTTCCTCTCTTAAGACATAACTTATCAGAGAGGAACCTCCCACTTTAATTTTTGCCTCCAATACCTCATATAGCCTCCAAATTAACATTACTAATGTATCAGTGAATGCAAATGCTTCCATTGCTCTACTCATACAAAAAGAAGTTATACACTTACCATGATGTTCCATGCGTGTTGTCCTTCTCAACCTTTATTCTCACTGATGGGTCGGACCTAATGTGTTGGATCTGTCTAGGCCTTTCCAAAAGCTCAAAGTCTTCAGCAAAGTTGGCGGGCATCCTTCTCTATCCAGTAATGCAGTTCCCCAACTTCCTCAGATCCTGTTTGCCCACCATGAAATCATAAAGTGAGCAACAACTTCTTTTATATGAACTAATTACAACAGTACATATAATTATCAATGGGCCAAAGGCAGTATTTCTGAGGCTATGGAGATCCATAAATCCAATATCTACTTGGTCTCCCAGGAGTTATGGAGTGTGGGTTGTGAGAATAAAGGTCGTGATGGACAACACACATGGACTGTTATGGTAAGTACATAACTTCTTTGTGTTGTTGTCAATCTCACCTTTACTCTCATTGATGGGACTGCATCCTAAGCAACCTGACTCTTGGGTGGCTCATGGGAGTATATTCCTCAGAACCATAGAACCAAAGAGACTCTACTCCTGGAGGGCAAATCCAGTTTGTAATGAGTAATAAAAATATGAGGTTTTGCCCATGTAGCTGCAGCACAGATATTGTCCTAGGGTAAGCATGCTTGGAAAGCTGTAGATGTGGCTACCGACCTGGCAGATTGTGCTTTAACAGGAAAGTGAAGAGATCTTTTTTTTTAGATCTGTAGATGTAGGATGCACAAAATGTGAGCCATCTAGACAAGGTAACCTTTGAGACTAGTCAACCTTTTCTTATCTCAGAATAGAATATAAAAAGTTGATCCGATTTCCTAAATCCTGAAGTTCTGTGCAAGTAAAAGCATAACTGTCTATGTACATCCAGAAGATGAAAACAGTATTCACCTTTATTCTGGTAAACTGAGAAGAAAACTGGCAGCTCAATAGACTGGTTTAGGTTACTTACCGACACAACCTTTGGAAGAAAGAAAGGATTAGTGCATAGAGAAACACTGTCCGTATGAAAAAACGGGTATGGGGGCTTGGTAGACAAGGCTTGCAACTCTGAAAGTCTACTGGCTGAAGTAATAGCCATGAAAAAGAGTGTTTTCCAAGACAGAAACTTTAGATCACATGTGGCCAAAGGTTCAAATGGGGGACAAGTGATGTTTGTTAATATAAAATTCAGATCCCAGGGAGGAGTTGGATTTTTGAAGGGGTTCTTATCATCGTTATTCATTTTAAAAAGGCTTTACAGAATCTGTGTGACATAACTGTAGAGCCGTTTTCTTCCACATAAAAATTTGAAATTTTTGCCAGCTGGACTCTAATAGTAGAAGCAGCAGCACCCTCATGAAAAAGTTTTGCTAGAAGTACCAGTATACAATGTATGGGCACAGAAAAAGGATCAATCTGATTATCACTCGCCCATATTATGAACCTATTCCATTTATTCTTGAAAAATCTTCATGTAGAAGTTTTATGGGAAGACAACAAAATATGTTTTACTGGTAGAGAAAATCTGGCAATCAAGGGAACTGGAGCAGCCAAGCTGTCAATTTAATTTTGTGGAGGCTGGGATGTACCTTTCCCCATGGATGCATCACAAGGTCTGGAGCTGGGTGCAGAATCCATGGTTCATCCAGAAGATGAGGCTGAAGGAAGGGAAACCAGATTTGATGAGGCCAACAGGGTCCCAATCAGGATTATCATAGTCTCCAACAAATTTGCTTTCTGTATTAACTTGGGAATCAGGGAAATTGGAGGGAAAGCATAGAGGAGTCCTGGAGGCTAATCGTGAACAAGTGCATCCCTTGGTGACTGCCCCATGGGAGGGATCTGGGCAAAGTAGTTGCTGTATTTGGCACTGGTGGGTGAAGCAAAGAGATCACAGCAAGGCTGGACCCATTTTTGGAAAAATCTCTTCCGCAACATTCTGACTGAGGGACCAGTCGCACGGCCATAAAATGGACCTGCTCAGTTTGTCTGCAATCACGTTGGATTTTCCTGGGATGCATGTTGCAATCAGAAAATGGTTGGAGGGTTTTGCCCACTGCCAAACCCTCAGAACTTCTCAACAAAGCGGGTAAGATCTAGTTCCTCCTTGTTTATGTATCAGACTACCGACATGTCTGACTGAACTGCAATTGTTCCTAGAGGGATAGTGTCCTTCAAATGCTTGTAATGCCAAGAGCACCGCCCTCATCTCTAGGATGTTTATGTGCAAGTGAGCCTCATGTTCCTGCCAGGTGCCTAGGACTGTCTTCCCCAGATAATGCCCCCCCCCCCATCTGTGAAGTGTCTATGGTCACCGTCGCTTGGGGTTGAGGGGGGGCTAAAGGGACGGCCCTGAGATACTGAAGGAGAGTGAATCCACCACTCAAGATACTTTTTGCAGGAGTTGGTTATGAGGATCTTGTGCGACATTAGTAATTCCAGGATTAACCATTGTATGGAAAGTAACCACTGAAGTATCCTCATATGCAGGCAAGCTAGTGGAATAAGTATGATAGATGCTGCCATCTTCCCCAGAATTTGTAGCACTTGCTTTGTAGTGGCTTGAGTTTTCCTGATTAACAGTTTCAAACATAAGTGGAGATTCATGCACTCTGTTGTGAGGCAGTCTTACTATCAGCATGGTTGTGTTTATCTCTGCTCCTATAAATATTAAGTTTTGAGATGGCTCTAGAGCAGACTTGTCGTAATTTATGGTAATGCCTAGGGAGAAGCAAAGCTGAAGTGTATAGTCCCTGTCCTGTAGCAGAAGATGCCTGGTCAGGGCAGTTATGAGCCCGTCATCCAGATACGAAAACATTCGGAATCCTCGGCATCTCAGGTCAGCTGCCACTACCGCCGTGCATTCAGTGAACATTCTGGGAGCTTTAGTGAGACCAAAGGGCAACACTTGAAACTGGAAGAGACTGGCTTCTAGCTAGAAGTGCAAGAACCTTCTGGATTACTTTTCCATTAGAATAAGGTAGTACACATCCTGAAGGTCTATAGAGCACATCCAACTGTCTTTTTCCTGGAATGAAGTATTGGCTGCAGTGTCACCATCCGGAACTTGGTCTTTTTCACAGATTTGTTTAGTTTGTTGAGATCCAAGATTGGTCTCTAGTTCCCTGTTTTCTTTGGAACTAAAAAGAATCTTGAGTAAGTTCCAGATCCTCTCTGGTCTGCAGGGACTTTTTTGGATGACCCTTTTTCTAAGCAATTTTTGAATTTCTACCATTGCTTGTTCCTTTAGACTGTGTGGAATGTCTGGAACTGACTTGTTTATGGGAGTGGGAAAGGAGAAAAGAATCATATAGCCCCTGGATATAATGTCCTGCACCCATTTGTTATTTGTTATCTTTTGCCAGGTTTTGAGGTCCAGTGACAATCGCCCTCCAACTGCCTCCAGAGGTGAGCAGTCGGGCATGCCTTCAGGAGCACTGAAAGAGTCTGCCAAAGAAAGATTTTCTGGTGCCCTGATTCTACAGGACTCCTGTGCTGTGAGAGCGTTGTTTTCCATTACTGTTCCCCCCCTCTGCCCCTGCGGGAACTACTACCTTGTGTGTCCTGGTAAGACCTCTGTGATTTCTTGAACTACATCTTTCCCCTACCCCTTTGACCCTTTGGAAACGGACTGGTAGGTGCGGAAAAACACATTCCAACAGCAGACAAGTTCTTACCTTCCTGTTCACACCTGGTCAGCGTTTCTTTTACTTTAAGCCCAAAGAGAGATTAGTCATCAAAGGGGGCACTGACAAAGGAAGACTTGAAGGGTTCTGCGAAATCACAAAGGCGCATCTAGGCCTGTCTCCTGACAGAGATGCCTAAACCTGCCACCCTACTCACTCCATCTGCTACACATGAAATGAGTCTCATGGATGAGCTGACAACCGAATTGAGGGGAGAGAGCTGTGTGTTGAGCTTTTCCGCCACTGCATCAGCTACAGCTCCTTGGAGGGAGTCTGACAGTTCCTTTAACAGGTCCCTCTGAAGTCTGGTGAAATGAGTAAGGTAGTTCAGAGACCGTAAGGTAAAAGCTGCTGATGAAAAGAAGCACTTCCCATACCTATCCATAGTCCTGGAATACTTATTAGGAGGATGGATCAGAGAGTTCCTTTTTTGTGGCCACCACCGCCACAACCATGGCATCAACTGCTACACCTTTGGTTAGGAAAGCCTGATCCTTAGGAGCTGTAATATATTTGTTTGGCCTCCTAGGAGTGGATTTTATGGAATCTGGGGTCTCCCAAGCCTTCCAAGAGATTAATTCAATAAGCTCATTGGAAGGCGGGGTCACCCAAGAGGTTGAAGGACAAGATCCGAAGGCCTTCAGGTATACTGACTCCTTGGCCAAAGGGGATGAGGACTGCCAGTCACCTCTCTGTTTTAAAATTTCTAGGGTGTCTTTAAAGGAGACATCCTCAGAAGGAGACTGTGGAGATCCTTCTACTTCATCAAGGTCGGTATTGAAAGTGACTGACTCCTCTGGGGAGTCTAGATGCTTCCTCTTGCATGTTCTCTTCTGAGGGACTTCCTCATTGGGCTATTCTGTGGAGGTTTTGGAAGAGGGGAGAGTCCCTGGGGGACATTCTGAGGCCTGGGATCTCTGTAGTCCTGTGGATGGGAGTGAGTAGGCAAAGACACCAGTGCTGATGAGGGAGGAAGATCCGAGTAGGACTGTGCCTGAGACTGGGGAGTAGTCATCACACTCCTCATGACTTCGAAGGCAGTCTGCCCCCATTCCAAAGAACTCCCTGGACCCAATAAACAAGATGTCGGGACCGAAGGAATCTGCAGAGCATTAGACATAGGCTCCGAAATTGAGGTTCATAGGTAGGTACTAGGCTATCGGCCCAAGGGCCAACGTAAGCCTAGCCAACAAGGTTCCCTCGCTTACACCACCCAAGAAAGTTATTTTCCTGTGCCACTGTCGAGCAGAGACACATAAGTGATCCCCGAGGTGCATTTCCTATTTCCCATCCACTCATCAAGAATTTTCTGGAAGAGTGCTAATGAAGAACTTTGCTTGATATTGATGGGTAGCCTGTTCCAGAGTATGGGAAGTCTCTGGGACAGGAATCTATCCCTCCAGCATGTCCTGTTTATTGTGGTGACAAGGTTTGGATCCCCAGAGTGTGTAGCTCGGACGGATTGGGATTTATTTAGGTGTAGAATGTCCAACAGCTCTGGGTTTGACATAGCTTTATATGTTAGGCAGAGATCACCTTGAAGTAGGTGATATGCTACGGAGTAAAGCTGGAGTTTTTTGAGAAGGTCAGTGTAGGACATTTGCTTGAGGCCAGTAATCCTCTTTGTGAGGTAGTTCTGTGGCCTTTCCAGCTGTTGCAGATGTCTTGTGAGGTACATTCCAAAAGGGGCATTGTACTCTATAATGGGTCTAATGAGTGTCGAGTGGAGGGGAACAATGACCTCTTTTTTCCTGGATGAGAACCGTTTTATGATGAGGTGTGCCATGTAGAAGGACTTCCTGACTACTGTGGCAATGTGACTATCAAAGGAGAGACTACTGTCCACGTGGGTCCCAAGGTCTCTTATCACACATTCAGTGTTAAGTAGATTGCTGCCTATGTGGTAGTTCATGAGTACAGAGTTTTTACCAAAGGGGATGACACTGCACTTTTTGGCACTGAGCTTGAGGCCATGGCTCTGACACCAGGTATCTGTCTCAGCGAGGCCCTTCTGTAGGATGTCTACATTATTTGGGGACATGACTATGGCTCCTAGTTTGCAGTCATCTGCGAACTTCATTAGCCAGAGGCCTTCTGTGTTAGCCTGTACTTCAGAAAAGTAGATACCAAACAGGAGAGGTCCCAGGACTGAACCCTGTGGTACTGCACTTGTCACTAGGACAAGTAGTGCAAGTAAGACAAGGTTGGGTAGGAGCCGAACCTATCCTCGCCAAGGCCCAGAAGGGAAAGGTCAAATCTGAGGAGATCCAAGCCGACTCCAAGGACCTGACTGGTGAGTGTCGGCTCCCAGAGGTCTTCTATTCTGACTGGATGGAGATGCCTGGGGCAGATACCAGATCCAAGGAGCCAATGGGTCTCAGAACAGATACAGACAAAAGTTGGATATTGGGGTCTTCCAGCTCCTAAACAAAAGGACGGATCAGAGGAGGAGCAGGCACCAAAGGGGAAGACTGTGTCTGATCCAACTCGTTTGGGATCGGATCCAAAAGTAAAAGAATGGAAAAAGGGAGCTGAGAAGTAATCAGTTCTAAAGATGGAGATTGGCTCCGATACCGAAATTCAGTTGGCAATGGGTCTTTTAGAGCTGATTAATCCACAGTTGTAGACTTCGGAGCTGGGGGGGTTCTTTCTGCTCTGATAAAGTCTTTGATCCGGAGGTTCCTGCCAGCTCCGAAGGTTCAGTCGGAAAGAACATTTTTGGCTGTTTTGGTTTCAGCTCTGAAGAAGATTTCGGAGCTGGAGAATGATGTTTTTCCGCTTTCTCTGAGTTATGTTCCATAAGCGCTCTTTGATTGAATGAGTGGTAAATTGAACAGGACTTCTGCAGGTGAAGAGGCCCTAAACAGTACACACATAAAGTGTGGGAGTCACAGAGGGGCATCTTCTTACTGCACTTTTTGCATTTTTAAAACCTAGAGGCTTGCCTTCCTTCTCAGACATGTCTGACACTTTCAGCCACAAAAAACTAACACAACAATACAACTACAAATCAAACAGAGAGGAAAGGAAGATATTTTTTTATATGCAATAAAGAAAAATAAAAAGGGGGGTGGGGATGGGGGCAGTCCTCTAGCTTAAACGGACTGTGGTTAGACACCCTCTAACTAAAACGGACTCTAACCATTAACAGAGAGGAAGGAATTACTAACAAACATTAACTAACTAGTTAAACAGCTAATTAAGGGAAAGAAACACCCTCTAATGTAAACAGGTGTGAGTTAGACGTCCTCTAACTTAAACGGGAGCTAATGGAAAGGGGAAACTGACAGCGAAAAGATTGCACTATCCTAAGGAAGGAGATATAACAGACAAGGAAAAAAATCTTAACTGTAAAAAAAAAGTAAATAACATTAGCTAAAGGAATTAAGATAGTAAATATAACAGAAAACTTAGCCCAGAGCTTGCTAGAAGATCCTTCTCGAAGTGTGGCAAACGAGATCTGAGGAAGTTGGGGAACTGCATTATGGGTAAGGGAGGATGCCGACGAGCTTTGCTGAAGACCACAAGCTTTTGGAAAGGCAAAGATGGATCCAACACATCGGATCAGACCCATCAGTGAGAATAAAGGAGAAGGAAGAGGGAGATTTAAGGGAAGGTAGAAACTCAACAGTTTACATTAATAGGTTTATAGTTAAGTACTAGGCTAGCTGCTCTTGTGGGTCATTTTAAGCTTAGCCAATTTCCCTTTCAAAGGTGAGAATCAAACTTTGTACTTTATGTCTGTGAGGTAAACACCTTAATTATTATGTCAAACTCAAACCCCACTCTTGTTCAACACATAATGTTGAAATGAATTAAAACTGTTAAAACATTATATGTATACTGCATGACAATTCAAACTTACTACAGTTTTTCATTTGTATTAATTTATGTAAAAAATGTGATCATTCAACAAAGGCATTAAAAAAAGAAGTGGCTTCAGAAGGGGAGCAAGTAACAGAGAACCAAAGTAACTCAGGAATGACTGTGAACACCATACACAGGGCTGGGAAGTTTCATATGTAACCTTCAAATGTACTTGCTTTGTGTGAAAGACCAAAAGAAGGACTGCATAAGTTATTATGAAATCATTTTACTTTTCAAGTCTGCCCTAAGGAAATGCATTTTGCCTAAAAAGCAGACAGGTTTATGTCTGAAGACAAAATGTTGACAAATGCAATTAAAATACATCCTCTACTTCAGCTTATGACCCAACCATACCATAGGAGTATGTATAAATTGGTAGGACTTGTAAAAAAAAAGTAGACGGCTTTCCTGGCTGCTTAATTTCGTTAACAGGAAAGTTGATCGACTCTGATGAGAGGCTGACATAATTCCGGTACTGGGAATTATGCCATTTTCCCAACAAAGTCAGCAGGGTGTATGTGTTCTTACAACATGCACTCTGGGCTGTAGATTTTTCCTTCCGTCCATTTTTTTGTCACCATTTAGGCTGTCAATCTACTGAACTTTCAATTAACTTTCGCAGACCTACATATCTCTATATCTATACAGATATAAGTTACATCTTAACAGACAGACATGCATTTACTGCCAGCTCATTTTACTGCAGTGCATTAAATTAATAAGTTCATATTGCTGGTATGTAGCAACGCAAGTGAATGGCAACAAACAGCTTACACTGTTAGGAAATTTAATGCACTGCATTTTGTCAAGATCAAGAAACAATGGGATAAGGGAAAGAGTTAATTTTTGTCACTGCTCTGCATGTTAGAGTTGATGTACTTAAAGTTGTAGGGGTGTACAAGGGGCTTGCCTTCCTGCAAAAACAAAGTTTTTACTGTTTTAACTAAATGAGTCCTAGCAAATTTGATGGCTGTTTTTCAGTATACTGAATTGTCATGTACTTCACATCCATGATCCAATACAGACCCTCTTTCTCTCTTTCTCTCCCCCTCTATCTCTCTCTTTCTATATATATATATATATATCTATATATATATATATATATATATATATATATATATATATATATATATATATCTATATATATATATATATATCTATATATATATATATATATATCTATATCTATATATATATATATATATATATATACATATACATATTGGGGCGATGGCAAAATGGTTAAGGTCTTAACCTCACAATTACAAAGCACAGGGTTTGATTCTGACTTAAGAGTTATTAGCTAGGCTTCTAATAGTCTGACAACTGATAGCCCAATATTTACCCATGAACCTAGGAATACAAATTAAGAAGTAAAGGTTCATGAATTATGGAAATTCCCTGGTGGTCCAATGGTTAGGATTTGTCACTCTTACCACCATATCCCAGGTATAATTCCCAGTTAAGAAAGCTTCAATAGATTTAAGGGTTGAGAATTGACATAATAGTTAAGTTATTACCTTACAGACACAAGGTACAGGAACATGATTCCTGCCTTAAGCATCAACGCTAGGCTAGCCTTGTAACCACATTCATTTGATTTGCTTATGTTTATCAACAAAGTCCACCTGAGTACACTGCCCATTTTCAGTGGAGGCTCTGGAAGAACCCTCCAAGAAAAAATAGATGTACAATATTACAAAGTTTAAATAAGCTCTAAAGAAAGATGTACAAAAATAATGGAATTCATGAAAATGAAACAAACAGGAAGTATTACACTAAGTTATAAATTGCTGTAAGTTCTAAGAAGTGGCACTGGAGCACATTATAGAACATCATTGAAGAAGGAAATTACCAATAAAGATGTAAAGCATATCTCAGCAGTAGACAGTTATCAACCATTACGGAACTAAAGTAATGCAGTATGCATCTATATTCATGCTGATACAGTATGTAAATGATAAAAACAATAATGCATACACTTGTCACGGAAGGGGTGATAAATTTGCTTCAGTAAGACATAAAAAAAACAGTTGTAAAGAAATGGTTTAGTACGTAAGAAGAGGAAGTCTTGAGTAGTTGGGCTTTTTAATCCTGGAGATTCAGAACATTTGCAGATTCTAGTATGATTTAGATATAGTTTGAGATTGGTCTTGAAATGAGGAGGTTGTTTGTTTGACGGTGAAGGGAATGTGGTTCCATAGTTTAGCAATTTTTACCAAGTATAAGGAGCCCCACTGTGAGGTACTGGATTTCTGGGATTCTACTATGTGTTGGTACTTTGACCAAAGGTTCCTTTGGGGGTTGTACCATTTTATCGCATTACTAATAGCTGAGGTGTTTGAGGGATGGTGTTGTATTTTATGTGCCTTTATGAACCATACATATGTGATATGTGATAAGGTAGTTCTAGCAAGTGCAGGTCCCACAGGGAATGTAATGATGGCTTCAGTTTGGTGACTGGATTAAATTTACTTATTTTACTACAGCACAGTTCAAGTTTGTTCAATAGTGTAGTTTGAAGGTTAGTGAAATCTGCAGATGCATACAGAAGTGCAACTAGGGTGGGATGAATGGGGGCAGCTGAACTGGGAGCAAGGTGCTGAGGGCACAACTGGCAGGTCTTATTTATTTACTTTTTATTTTATTCTCACACAGAGAATGAGGAAATTAGGACTTGGCATTCCTCAAGGGAAGGGTTACAGATCAGAAAATGGACCATTTTTGTTTGCCCTTCAACCTACTGCTGAGGAGCACCAGATCAGGAAGTGGTGCCCCTCAACCTAGTGCTCAGGAGCACCAGATCAGGAAGTGGTGCCCCTCAACCTAGTGCTGAAGAGCACCAGATCAGGAAGTGGTGCCCCTCAACCTAGTGCTGAGGAGCACCAGATCAGGAAGTGGCGCCCCTCAACCTAGTGCTGAAGAGCACCAGATCAGGAAGTGGCGCCCCTCAACCTAGTGCTGAGGAGCACCAGATCAGGAAGTGGTGCCCCTCAACCTAGTGATGAAGAGCACCAGATCAGGAAGTGGTGCCCCTCAACTTAGTGAGGAGGAGCACCAGATCAGAAAGTGGTGCCCCTCAACCTAGTGCTGAGGAGCACCAGGTCAGGAAGTGGTGCCCCTCAACCTAGTGCTGAGGAGCACCAGATCAGGAAGTGGTGCCCCTCAACTTAGTGCTGAGGAGCACCAGATCAGGAAGTGGTGCCCCTCAACCTAGTGCTGAGGAGCACCAGATCAGGAAGTGGTGCCCCTCAACCTAGTGATGAAGAGCACCAGATCAGGAAGTGGTGCCCCTCAACTTAGTGAGGAGGAGCACCAGATCAGAAAGTGGTGCCCCTCAACCTAGTGATGAAGAGCACCAGATCAGGAAGTGGTGCCCCTCAACTTAGTGAGGAGGAGCACCAGATCAGAAAGTGGTGCCCCTCAACCTAGTGCTGAGGAGCACCAGGTCAGGAAGTGGTGCCCCTCAACCTAGTGCTGAGGAGCACCAGATCAGGAAGTGGTGCCCCTCAACCTAGTGCTGAGGAGCACCAGATCAGGAAGTGGTGCCCCTCAACCTAGTGCTGAGGAGCACCAGATCAGGAAGTGGTGCCCCTCAACCTAGTGATGAAGAGCACCAGATCAGGAAGTGGTGCCCCTCAACTTAGTGAGGAGGAGCACCAGATCAGAAAGTGGTGCCCCTCAACCTAGTGCTGAGGAGCACCAGGTCAGGAAGTGGTGCCCCTCAACCTAGTGCTGAGGAGCACCAGATCAGGAAGTGGTGCCCCTCAACCTAGTGCTGAGGAGCACCAGATCAGGAAGTGGTGCCCCTCAACCTAGTGTTAAGGAGCACCAGATCAGGAAGTGATGCCAAATGAGCCAGGTGCATGCATACAGCAGGTTTGGAAATAAGAGGGCTATTGCAGTTACCTTCCTGCTGTGGTCAATTAGATACTGCCTGGCTTTGTAAAGTACCCCTAATTTATGCTGGGTGTTTTGAATAACAGAACTGATGTGACAGTCAAAATTAAGTTTGTCATCTATGATGACAACCAGTAACTTACTACAAGTGACTTATTCTGTTTTAGTAATGCCAGATAAGACCATAGTTAGTGTAGTGCTAGTTGAAGGAAGGTTGTTACAGGTACAGTGGGTATAAAAGGTGTATACAGCCCTGTTAAAATGCCAGATTTTTGTGATATAAAAAAATGAGAGCACAATAAATCATTTCAAAACTTTTCCCACCTTTAATGTGACCCATAACCTGTACAATTCAATTGAAAAACAAACAAATCTGTTAGGGGAAAAAAAAAATAAAAAATAAAAAACGTATAATAAGCTGGTTGCTTAAATGTCCACACCCTTAAACTAATATTTTGTTGAAACACTTTTTGATTTAATTACAACATTCAGTCTTCTTGGGTACACACCTACCATCAATTAAAGAGAGACTGATTAACCTTGAATAAGGTTCAGCTGTCCTAGTAGGATTTTCCTGACATTTACTCAGTTGCCTGCTACAGCAAAAGCCATGGTTCGCATAGAGATTACAAAGCATCAAAGGGACCTCATTGTTGAAAGGTATCAGTCAGGAGGAGGGGACAACAAAAGATCCACAGCATTGGATATACATGGAACACAGTGAAGACAGTCATCAAAAAGTGGAGAAAATATGGGACAACAGTGGCGTTGCAAAGTACTGGATGTCCCTCCAAAATTAATGAAAAGACAAGACAAAAACTGGTCAGGGAGGCTGCCAAGAGACCTACAGCAACACCAAAGGAGGTGCAGGAACTTCTGGCATCTACTGGTAGTGTACTACATATTACAACAATCTCCCATATTCTCCATATGTCTGGACTATGGGGTAGAACTGCAAGACGGAAGCCTTTTCCTACACAGTAAAACATCCAGGCCCAGCTAAAATTTGCAAAACAATACATCAAGTCTCCCAAAAGCATGTGGAAAATGTGTTATGGTCTGATGAGACCAAGGATGAACTTTTTCGCCATAATTTCAAAAGGCATGTTTGGCGCAAAAGCAACATTTCACATTGCCAAAAAAAACACAATCTCCACGGTGAAGCATGGTGGTGGCAGTATCATGCTTTGGGGTTGCTTTTCTTCAACTGGAACTGGGGTTTTAGTCAAGGTGGAGGGAATTATGAACAGTTCCAAATACCAGTCACTTTTGGTGCAAAACCTTAAGGCATCTGCTAGAAAGATGAAGATGAATTTCACCTTTCAATGGGACAATGATGCCAAGCATACATCCAAATCAACAAAAGAATGACTTCACCAGAAGAAAATTAAAGTTTTGGAATGGCCCAGCCAGAGCCCAGACCTAAATCCAATAGAAAATCTGTGGGGGTGACATTGCTCTAGCAATCTGACAGATTTGGAGTGCTTTTGCAAGGAAGAATGGGCAAATATTGCCAAGTCAAGATGTGCCATGCTGATAGACTCCTACTGAATGCTGTAATTAAATCAAAAGGCGCTTCAACAAAGTATTAGTTTAAGGGTGTGCACACTTTTGCAACTAGCTTATTGTACACTTTTTATTTTTTATATTTTTCCCTAACAGATTTGTTTGTTTTTCAACTGAATTGTAGAGGTTATAGGTCACATTAAAGGTGGGAAAAGTTTTGAAATGATTTATTGTGGTCTCATTTTTTTATATGATAAAAACCTGGCATTTTAACAGGGGTGTGCACACTTTTTATATCCATTGAAAATGTGATTAATTTTGTTTTTTAGGGATTCAAGAGTAGCTGAGATTGTTTTAGCCAGGTCTCAATAGATGACATATAGTCTTGGGAGATTGGAGTTGGAATAGTGTTGGGGCCGTGCAAATAAGAGTTGAGTCATCAGCATACTGCATGAGTGTTGCTTGTTTGGCTGCTTTGTGCATGTCATTTGTGAAAACATTAAATAAGATGGGTCCTAGTATTGACTTCTGTGCCACTCTCATTTCTACTGGCAGGTAAGTAGAGTAGGAATCCTGCCATTTGACAGACTGTGTACAGCTGTTGAGATAAACAGAAAAACAACATGTAGAAGGCACTGGCAGGAAACAGCTTAACAAAAGCTGACAGCTTAAATTCTTTCATTGTAAAAGAGACCGAATAAAGACACTTCCCCTAATTGCAACTAGAAAAATTATAACAGTTTCCATTGTAAACAACTATCTACAAAGGAAGAATATTTTGACAGCAAATGGTCTAAGTTCCAAAAAGACAGAGATCTCCACAGGCAAAAACAAGACAAAGTCTTTTCAGCTGAGTATACCATGGTAAACATCTAGGGTCGACCACAAAGTCAGGTTGAGCTTTCCCATGCTTTCACTTGGTGATGAGAATGCCATTTGCATCTGCTACAATGTGGGTCCTAAGGAAGGAATAATGCCCAACAGTGTGTGTTACTGTATTGTATAAATAAAGGATGCCCAGTGTGTTCTGAAGCAAGATGCTGCAAGCATTGAAAGGGCATTATTTACAAAGTGACACCCCGGAGGGCATTACTGCACTTAGATAATGGAGTGTCTGTAAAATTGGGCTGTTTTACTTGTTTATTTTTATTACTCTATTATTATATTTTGATGAAAAATAGTCCCTCAACATAATGCTTCAAGCTTGCTATAGGACATCTGGTTCTCCTGACCTCTTAATAGGAGTGGAAGATCAGACAGGAGCAGGGACTGAAACCCCTGGGAAGACTTCAAGGTCATCAAGGCAATGAACAAGCCTTGGGTAAAATCTTTAGCTATAGAGGTAATATGCTTTGTCTTTTGTTTTTCCTTAAGTGGCATTTGCTGTAAAACCTCGGCAGTTTTGTCCCTTGGTGAGATAAAAGAGGACCAGAAATAATCAGCCTTCGCTCCCCCTCAACATCTGCAGCAGACATTTGAAAAGCCTCTGAGGATGTGTAAGAACTGGGATCCATGCCAGCCTCGAACAGGGTCATGGCACAGCAATCTGACACAAGCACCAAATAGTCTTCAGGGCTTTTAGAGAGACATCCATTGGAGGCTAGGCAGGAATAGGATCAGCCCTAGACTTTTTGACCTTCTTAAAAGATGGCTGCCCCTCAGAACAGGAGGATTTCACCACAGCACATTAAGCCAATAATTTAAGATGTTTGTTCTCCAGGGACAGAGAGGATAAGCGACTAAGACGGGTCTTATGGAGAAACACTTGACAGCAACAGCACTGTGTATGGCCGTTGGAAGCACCTAGGCAAAAAAGACACTGGTCGTGACACTCTATGGGGAATCTGCCTCCCACACTGGCATTTTCCCTTCTTGGATGACATAAACATAAGTGAACAACAAAATAAAGAAAATAAAGAAGAACCCCCAATGGAGCACTTACCTAAAACAGCTTGCTAACCAACACAGCAAAAGGGTGTTCAGACCAACATTCAATAATGGTGTTGGACTGGTGGCAAAGAAGTTCTGGGTATTTATGTCTTTACTTCACCTTTATGCCCTACATGGGGACCATACATGTGAGGTACGGCACCTACAAGATCTAAAGGACTTGTTATATTGGCTGAACATTGGGCTATACTTGGCAGAAGATGCCTTCAAATGAAGAATACTACAACAGAGATATGGAAGGACATCTTTCTCTAATCAGGGTTTAAGGTATGGTTTTTGTCCATTCTCTAAAGTCAGATAATGTCTGCCACTTGCAAAGAGTCTTGAAAATCTGTGCTTCTAAAAGAGTTAGCCGTAATTTCCAGAGGTAGTGGGACATGAATAACAATAGTTCTACAAGTAATAGTTCTGCAAGTCGAAGAAAGACAAATGAAGTGTTTTCATTTCCTTGATCTGATTTTAAATTCATTTCAGCATTTTATATCTGCTTTAGCTAAGGTCTTTAAGCCAATATTAGTGATTCTAGTACATAGATAGACTGCATTTTTGCTGTTTTGAGTGGTCAAACGGTTATTATTAAGCCCTGGTTTTGGTCTTGTGTACTGGGTGTATGTCAGGCTAGTTCATGACTTGTCTTTGCATTGAGACAGCTCCTGGACAGTCAGCTCAGAGCTAAGGGTCTAAATGTTTTTCCCTCCCACACATCCTGCTGTAGTTGTGTTCTTAAACTCAGTGTATCTGTTGTTGCCTGGCCCTTGTGATAATTTGACAACATAATTTCATAGATTGTTTAATGAAATCTTGGAAAGTGAGAGGATGCCTGAGGAATGGAGAAAAAGTGTTTTGGTACCGATTTTTAAGAATAAGGGTGATGTGCAGAGCTGTAGAACTACAGAGGGATTAAATTGATTAGTCACAGCATGAAGTTATGGGAAAGAGTAGTGGAAGCTAGGTTAAGAAGGGAGGCGATGATTAGTGATCAGCAGTATGGGATCATGTCAGGAAAGAGCACTACAGATGCGATGTTTGCTTTGCGAGTGTTGATGGAGAAGTACAGAGAATGTCAGAAGGAGTTGCATTGTGACTTTGTGGATTTAGAGAAAGCATATGACAGGGTGCCTAGAGAGGAGTTGTGGTATTGTATGAGGAAGTTGGGAGTGTCAGAGAAGTATGTAAGAGTGGTACAGAATATGTACGAGTGTAGTGTGACAGCGGTAAGGTCTGCGGTGGGAGTGATGGATGCGTTTAAGGTGCAGGTGGGATTACATCAAGGTTCAGCTCTGAGCCCTTTCTTATTTGTAATGGTGATGGACAGGTTGACAGACGAGATCAGACAGGAGTCCCCGTGGACTATAATGTTTATAGATGACATTGTGATCTCTAGTGAGAGTAGGGAAAAGGTGGAGGAGACCCTGGAGAGGTGGAGATGTGCTCTAGAGAGAAGAGGAATGAAGGTCAACAGGACTAAGACAGAATATATGTGTGTGAATGAGAGGGAGGATAGAGGAATGGTGAGGATGCAGGAAGTAGAGGTGGCGAAGGTGGATGAGTTTAAATACTTGGGATCAACAGTTCAGAGTAATGGTGAGTGTGGAAGAGAGGTGAAGAAGAGAGTACAGGCAGGATGGAGTGGGTGGAGAAGAGTGTCAGGAGTGATTTGTGACAGACGAGTACCAGTAAGAGTGAAAGAGAAGGTCTACAAGAGGGTAGTGAGACCAGCTATGTTATATGGGCTGGAGAGAGTGGCATTGACAAAAAGGCAGGAGTCAGATCTTGATGTGGCAGAGTTGAAGATGTTAAGATTTGCACTGGGTGTGACAAGGATGGATAGGATTAGGAATAAGTATATTAGAGGGTCAGTCCAGGTTGGAAGGTTTGGAGACAAAGCCAGAGAGGCAAGATTACGTTGGTTTGGACATGTGCTGAGGAGGGATGCAGAGTATATTGGGAAAAGGATGCTAAGAATGAAGCTACCAGGTAACAGGAAAAGAGGAAGGCCTAAGATAAGGTTTATGGATGTGGTGAGAGAGGACATGCAGGTGGTTGGTGTGATAGAGCAAGATACAGAGGACAAGAAGAAATGGAAACAGTTGATCTGCTGTGTCGACCCCTGACGGGAGTAGCCGAAAGAAGAAGAAGAACAATTTCATACTTCTGAAAATATAGCGAGGGAGTGGGATAAAATTAAATAGGTTGGAAATAAAAGAAAGGGAGCTATGGTTAAGAATTAACAAGAATTATTTAGAGGGACTAACAAATGTCAAAATATTGCAAAATGCGGGGAATCTCAAAGAACAAGAAGAGGATCAACAGCAGAATGCTAAGCAGAAAATAATGGATTACCTCGATAATGTACACAAGTTTAGAAAGATTGTTGCTGTGCCAGTGGATACCACATCCCACAATGCCGAATCCTTCACAAATGCTTTCTATGGACATCTCCAAGAATGCATGGATCATGCAATCCCAAACAAATCCAAGTCCCTCTCCACCAAATGTAAGCGGCCTGTCTGGTGGACCTCAGCCATAAACAAATTGTATAACAAAAGAAGGAAGCTACTGCACGTCAGAGCAAAATCCCACGAAGGGAAGACATCTCTGATCAACATTAGCAGAAAACTACGTTCTCTCATAAAAACATCCAAGGCAAACTTTGAGAGAAAAATCGCTAAGGACACTAAAGATAACCACAAAGCCTTCTTCAGCTATGTTAGAAACCTGGGCGGAAACCCTCAGATATGCTCAGAGTTGTTTCACAACAATAAAAAATACACTGAACCCACAGATATTGCTAACATTCTGGCTGACAGGTTCAGTGCAAATTTCTCGACTCCTTCACCCCCAAAAGAAGAAATACTTATCCCAGCTGAATGTAATCTCCCTGTCATCTCAGATGTCCAAGTGAGAACCGCCCTAAACAAAGCAAAAAACACAGCATCAATGGGACCTGATGGTATCCCGGGGTGCGTGTTACGTGAACTCCAAGAGGAGCTAAACCCACACATAAAAATGCTATTTAACCTTAGCCTTACTTCGGGATATGTACCTGAACACTGGCGTACAGCAACAGTGGTCCCACTCCACAAGGGGGGTGCCTCTACAGACCCTGGAAACTACTGCCCCATAAGCTTGACTAGCCTGGTCTGCAAAGCTATGGAAAGAATCATTATGGAACTCATAAACGGAGACATAGGGGACCTACAGACGCTTGACCCCACCCAGTTCGGCTTTGTAAAGGGCAGATCTTGCCTTTTAAACCTGGTTGACTTTTTCGAAACAGTCACTAGAGCCATTGATGAGGGCAAAGCAGTCCATACAGCATACCTGGACTTGGCTAAGGCCTTCGACACAATACCCCACTCAGGCATCATAGATAAGCTAAACAGCTTAAAAGTAAACCCTTATGTCACTAGATGGGTTGCAAACTGGCTAAAGGACAGAACCCATAAAGTTAAAATCACTGGAGCAATGTCAGACTCAAAACCAGTCACAAGTGGTGTCCCACAGGGATCTGTCCTGGGACCCCTCTTGTTCAGCATTTATTTCTCAGATGTTAAAGCAAACATGGGAGGGCTGTGGCTGACAAAGTTCACAGATGACTGCAAACTAGGCGCCATAGTTGATACACCAGCAGATACACACATCCTACAAAAAGGCCTCACTGAAACGGACAACTGGTGCCGTAGTCACGGCCTTAAACTAAATGCCAAAAAATGTATAGTCATCCCTTTTGGAAAAAACAAAGTACCCACAAATTATCACATAGACAGCAACCCACTGAGTATGGAAAAAGTAATCAGAGACCTAGGGACCCAAGTAGACAGAGACCTCTCATTTGACACCCACGTTGCCAAAGTGGTTAGAAAAACATTCGACCTTGCACACCTCATCATGAAGGGTTTCACATCCAGATCCAAGGATGTCATTGTACCCCTATATTCCTCCCTCATCAGGCCCATGATTGAGAACAATGCCCCATTTGGTATGTACCTCACCCGGCACTTGCAACAGCTGGAGAGACCACAAAAGTACCTCACTAAAAGGATCAAGGGTCTCCAACATATGTCTTATTCTGCCAGACTAAAGAAACTTCAGCTCTATTCAGTAGCATACCGCCTGCTCAGAGGTGATCTCTGCCTGACGTACAAGGCCATGTCCAATCAGAATCTGATGGACATGCTCCACCTCAAAAAATCCAAATCCATCAGGACTACGAGAGCTAAAGACTTAAACCTCGGCACAAGTATGAATAGGACATGCTGGAGGGATAGATTCATAACCCAGAGGCTTCCCATGCTTTGGAACAGTATCCCAGTTCGTATTAGGCAGAGCCCCTCACTGACTCTCTTCAAGAGAAATCTTGATGAGTGGATGGGAGATCGTAAGTTTACCCCAGTGGTCACATCTGTGTCACTGCTAGACAGGGGCACAGTAAACTAATTCTATTATACAAGGGGACCTTCACTGTGTCACTACTAGACAGAGGCACAGTATTCTAGATTTATTCTGTACATTTTTCTACCATTTCATGGGGTGGCAAAAGCCACATCACTATGGCTAGGCTTACAAATGCCCCAGGGCGGATAGCCTAGTACTATACTATGAAACTATGAAACTGTTTTTTGATAACACCAGAGCACAAAAAGTTTTAGCACACTGTCTCACACAACAAAAAGTAGAAAGGGCTGTTGAGAAACTTAGGGAACCTATAACAAGGAAGGTAACACGAGATCCTGTACAACTATTGGAAATATTTCACAAATTCTATTAAAGTCTGTATAAAGCAGAGAAACATGGAAATCAAGAAAAGATACAAATGGAAATGTTTATGGAAGATTTAAACATGCCAAGGTTAGAGGTAGATGTGGCTCAATTACTAACGGTTAGGATAGGAGTAGATGAGATCAAAATTGTGAGGTACGACAGGGTGCTGAAAAGTTCCAAGTCCGATCAAGAAGGGAATGATGTGGAGCCAAGAAACTTGCAAGTTATTCAACATATTCCTTCTGAAGTTCAACACACTTGGCACATTGTGTCTGAAGTTTCTGTAACCCTGCCAAAAAAAAGTCAAGTCTTGTCAATGAAATACTGCTCCACTGCTTCAATCATCTCCGAATCACTTGAAAATTGCTGCCCTTTCAAACTCTTTTTAAGGTTTGGAAACAGGAAATAGTCAGATGGAGCATGATCTGGTGAGTAGGATGGATGGTCTATGCACTCAAACCCCAGTTTCATCAAACCATCCATTGTTTTGCCAGCCTTGTGAACAGGTGTATTGTCTTGCAAAAAGAGAACTCCTTTCCACAGCTTTGATCTCCTTTTTTCTTTCAATGCCTCCTTTAATTGACACAGCAAGTTACAATAGTATTCTGCATTAACTGTTTGGCCCCTTAGAAGATAGTCATTACAACACCTTCCTGAGCCCAAAACACTGTGGCCATGACTTTTCCTGCTGACGTTTGGATCTTGAACTTCTTCTTCCTTGGTGAATCGGAGTGTCACTATTGCATAGACTGTTGTTTTGTCTCAGAATCATAGTGGTATATCCATGTTTCATCAACAGTAACTAGTCTTTCCAAAAAGATGGCACCACCTTGGCGAAAATTCCACAAAACCAACTTGGAAGTGTCCATTTGATATCTTTTCTTGTTGGCATTTAAACATTTGAGAACCCACTTGGCTGACAGCTTCTGTATACCCAGCTGATCATGGATTATAAACTCAACACATTCCCTGGATATCCACAGTGTCCCAGCAACTATTTTAGCCAATATTCGCTGATCTGCCAAAATCAGGTCACGGACATGGTTAACAGTTACAGGAGCTGACACTACTTGAGGCCTCCAACATCTTGTGGCATCTTCGGTCTCAAAATCTCTACAATGAAAACCTGTACAGCACTTCTTTACAGTTGAGTAAGAAGGGCACTTGTCACTCAAAGTTTGCATCATACATTCATGGATTTCCTTTGGAGTTTTCTTCTGCAGGAATAGGAACTTCATGATGGCTAAGAATTCCACACTTGAAAATTCCACAATTTTCATTGACATGGTTCAATCAATGATCTGAAACAATGTCAAAGCACAGCATTACGATTCTGTAAAGTGGCACTTTACAAGATTAAATAACCCTCTTTTCAGCTATACAGGCAAAATAACACTTAAAATTTAGTAAGTTGGCCAAGCTTATAATTTTTCAACATCCCCTCGTATAACCAATCTACAGGAAAGTCCCCAGAAATAGATGGTATTCCTATGAAAGTTTGAAAGCACGGAGAGAAAAACCTAATAAAGATCTGGAAGGTTTTGTTTAACAGTATTTTAACAGGAGTGAAAGTACCAACATCTTGCAAGAAAACAGTGGTAGCTGTAATACCTAAAGGGGTAATGGTCTATCAGATACAGCTTCGTACAGGCCCATTTTAATACTAAACCATAATTATAAAGTGTTCATGTCTATAATGGATAAAAGAATGGCAAAAGTAATGCCAAAATTGATAGATTTGGATCAGTGTGCTTTTGTGGAGGAGAGGCAAACATTTGACAACATTAGCAGAACATTGATGATCCACAGGGAAGTAGAATGTAAGAAAATACCATTGTTGCTAGTGGGTCTTGATGCAGAGAAAGCATTTTTGCTGTTTTGAGTGGTCAAACTGGGATTTCATGAGTAGGGCAATGGCAGCATCTGCATTTCCTGAAAAAAATATAAGGTTGATTAGGAGGATATATGAGGGATTGGAGGTGAAAATTAAAGGGGGTGGGGTCCTCCCTGATAATTTATGTGTGAGCAGAGGAACCAGGCAGGGGGTGTCTTCTTTCCCCTTTGTTATTTGCATTATATTTAGAACCACTGGCAAAGAAAATAAGGGACTCAGAAATTCAATGATATAACTGGAATGGTAGTCAAGAAAAGCTGGCTCAATATGTAGATGATGTTATTTTACACCTGATAAAACGAGAAAGAGACATTATACTGTGTAACACTGAGACAGTTTTAAATCTTTCCGGGATATAAAATTAATGAAGTTAAAACAAAGGCAGTGGCGGTAAATTATGCACCCACACATGAATTGGGCAATATCCACATTTATGGGGACATAATAAAATGCAGTATTTAGGAGTATGGATTAAAAATGATTTTGGTGTGACAGCTAAGGATATGTGGGAAGAGATTAAACAAAAGATAATACAAAAACTGAGAAAACGGAAACTTTGTTATATAGATATAGATAATAAGATACAAGCAGTCAAAATGTTTTTAGTCCCATTAGTCTTATATACAGATCAGGCATATTTTTATCAACTAAAAGAGAAGTTTTGGGTAACAATTAATAAAGAGTAGAAGCACTTTATCTGGGAGTGGAAGACAGCAAGAGTCAAGTGGGATAAGATGATTCTTCCAGTAGAACAGGGGGGATTAGGATTAACAGATTTGAAAGGGAATTTCAGAGCTACACAGTTAAGACTCCTATACACAGCACAAACAGAAAACTATAATTCAAAGTGGAAAGGGATGATGATGAAACAGAGGAAGCTCAAGAAACAAGAACAGACTGGGATTTTGGATGCAGGCCTTTAAGGATAATAACAATAATCATACAGAATATTATATCTATAAAGTAGCGGAAAGTATCCGAAGAACTAAGCCAACCTGGGAATGGAGAAAGGAGAATGTGACGATAGGGATGACTGCAATTAGGGATACAGACAATAGGCAAGAGGGGCTGGAATTTATTGGAGAAAATTGGCAAAAGATCCAAGGTGTTGGGAGCAAATAATTAGAGAGTGAAAGATGATAAAATGGGAAGATGCCAAGTACTTATTTGGACTGCAGGTTTGAGACAGCCTTCCATATCAAAGAATGATATCAGAGTATAGGGAAAGAGAAATAAACAGTGGGTGGTCCTAAATCAAAGAGCAGCACTGGTAGAGCTTTTAGTAGAATTTAGAACAAAAGCTGCCATTAAAAAGGAATAATTAGTAGAGCATATAAAATACTGCATGATAACTATAAAAATCAATTAAAGGAGGTTAGAAAGAATTGGGAAGAGAGACTGGATAAGCAATTCACAAAGAAACAATGGAAGGCTAGATGTATGCCTCCCAAATATAAAACAAAATCTAGAAGATTTAGGATTTTTGCTTGGAAATGTTTACACAGATATTTTTATACCCCAAGCAGACTTCGGAGAATTTTTCCTCAGGTAAACAGCAAATGTTGGAGGTGTGACAGGAAAGAAAGAGGTAACTGAGAACATATTTTCTGGAGTGTGG
Source organism: Protopterus annectens (assembly GCF_019279795.1). Classification (NCBI taxonomy): domain Eukaryota; kingdom Metazoa; phylum Chordata; order Ceratodontiformes; family Protopteridae; genus Protopterus; species Protopterus annectens. Next base: position 530,555,558 of record NC_056740.1, on the reverse strand, counting down.
TTAAGTTGGCAGACTTTAAGGATTCCCTGCAGGATGCCCTGTCGGAGATGCTGGGTGGGCAATTTGTTGTGATGAGGGAGATGATTTTTCTGAGCTATGATACAGAATTGGAATTGCCTAGACACGGTCAGGTTTTGCTGTGTCTAATTATGGTGGCTGCCAAAAATGCAATTACTAGAAATGGAAATCAAAATCTAAACCAACTACACTAGAAGTAGTGAATGTAGTAACAGAGATAAAATAACTGGAACTGAGAGTTTAGAAAAGGGTAGGAACAAACTACATAGGAAAAATGGGAATTGTGGGAGCAATACATACAGGGGAGGAATGAGGTTTAAAAGAAGGTAGGACTTAAATGAGCTATGTAATGTTTGACTGAAAATGAGTGGGTAGGTTATAATAGATGTATAATGTTTGCAGCTAGGAGTGTGTCAGTATGGTTTGAGATGTAAAATGCTTGCAACTAGGATTGTGTCATTGTAGTTTGTTTTCATTTGTGCAAATGCATGTTTGCCTACGTCGTAAGTGATGATTTAATAAAGATGTTTCTTGTTTAAAAAAAGGCCAGGAATTCAAATAATTTATGTAATGTTGCTTAGGTTATATGATATATAACAATGTATGTGAAGTATAATGTTTGTAAACGTGAACTTGATAATACAGTTTGATCAATTTTATATAAATGTAAATTTGCCTATGTTACAAGTGATAATTCAATCAAGGTGTAAAAAAAAAAACATAATTCCCTCCTTTCCTTCCCTCTGTTCATTGGCTGATGATAATAAGCACACAAGTATCATTTTGCAAGTCTCTTCCCTTAAATTACTCACTAGGCTAAAAGACCTTTGATAAAATTGCTTAACATTGAGTGTATTGATACTGGCTGCACTGATTTTCATATCAAATTAGTGTATTGTTTACTCTAATTAGTTCACTGGTTCTTGCTGGTGGCAGAAGAAGGTTTCCAGACTAGTTGTTTGTAATGAATTCTAAATACTCTACTAGTAAGTCCACCCAAAGACTATTCTAAAACCGAACTCCAAGCAGTTACAGTTACCCCTGCCACCAGAGTCATTCATGTCGGTATCATGGACCACCACTTCCCCAGCTCGACTGAGATGGATATCTTGAGAAAATGTAAGAACTGAGTCATGCTGTCTGGTGATCATCTATTACTCAAGCAGCATAACACAATGTGTTGCAAATGTACACATATAACATCCTTGGAGGCAAAAATCTCACACACAGTAAACTCAGACACCAAAAATGTTGTCAGCTGTATTCTACATATCACACCTCTCCAAGGCCATCACAAAAAACATAATCCATCATATATAGAGTTCTAAAGATTAACTTGCCTAAACCTCAAAGACCTCCAAAACACAACACAGGCACAAAGCACACTCAGTATAATAAGCTTACTTCCTCACGTAGAGTCACAAAGTCACAGATGCTAAGCCCGTAAGACAAGCATGGACCCAACCAAACATTCTTGTTGTAGGTGACTTCACTATAAGGCATACAGATGTGCCTCATACAAGGCAGAGCAAGGAAATAATGGCAGTTAGTTGCCTGTTTGATGCCAGGATCCATCAGAGCGCACATGCGCTCAAGTCCTTGACAACTACCAGTGTCACTCTGTCATGGTTCATGCCAGTGTCAATGACTTCAGGCATATCTCCCTAGAATACATGAAGAAAACATAATGGAATTCTCAGACTATGTGTCCAAGGCAGGTATTAGCCCAGCATAGAGCAACATTCTACCTTCTTCAAGGATGATGCTGCAATACGAACAAAAAAAATAACTGACTTCAATAACTGGCTTAGCTTTTGGTGTCATTCAAAGGGGGTTCTAATATTTGACAGCCTGGGAGGATATTAGTGACAGACCACACTAATTTGCCAGGGTTGGCCTACATCTGTCCCCTCTAGGGTTTTGATTACTGGCAAATACATTGTCCACCCCCATAGTGTCTTTTTTAGGTAATGCCAACCTGATAAACTAAACATAATAGCGGAGAACACTCCAACTGTGTGGGGCTATAATGCCTTCTAGACGTTTAGACCAGCTACTGTGCAGGAGGGGAAAAACGGTAGAAGTGTATCAGTCTATATTCAGAAGGGATTCACATCAAGGCTGGTGAAGCAGCATGATGCAGTAGAGTTTCTTCATGTCTAATAACATTCAGAAAGGTCCCATACCATACATTAACTAGCTATCAAACTCCGTCTATGACAAAAAAAGCTACAACGTCTATCTACGGGAAGTAGAATCCCTCAGTATTAAAAGCAATACTATTTTCCCAGATGATCTGTACAACACAACTATACACTGGGAAGCCTACACCACCACTAGTGCACAAGCACAGAGATTCTTGGACTTTGTCAATACAAATGCCCTGGAACAATTAGAGTACCAACTATGGGGAATAACATCTTAGATCTTATCCTTACTGTAGATCAATATCCATGTGTATATACCTTGAAGACGCTATTCAAGGGCTTGGACTAGAGTATAAATACTGAGCACTTGTGAGCCTGAATGCCATTTTGCAGTTAGCTGTTGAGATGTAAAATCTATGTATGTAAGCTATGTTTGTTAGTTAGTTCGTTCATACTTAAAGATGCTGCTATCCATCCTGATGTATTTATATACATTAAAGCATCTGAAAAAAAACCCAAACCATCTTATTTGAAATAGAGACGAATGATAGACATGATGTGAGAAGTGGTATGTCTAAAGGACATGGTGTCAGAAGTGGCATGTCTAAAGGGACATGGTTTCAGAAGCGGCATGTCTAAAGGACACAGTGATAGAAACAACATATCTAAAGGGCCTGAAGCCAGAGCCAGCATACTAAATGGGCATGAAGCTTAAAACGGCTTGGCAAAAATGATTTAAGGCACTTTTTCAGATGGTGGTGGAATATACAGCAGTGGACCATCCCAAAACTGTGCATACTTCATAAAACAGGTCATAAACAAATTTCAGGTGAAAATCTTGCTCAGCACTATTTTTTTGCATAATATGAAATGAGGCATACAGAAAGCACTAAATAATTTTTGCATAAACAAACATGCACATTACTGATAAAAATATTCAAATTACTATGGAAAATGTTTGAAATAAAGTCCGATTGCATAAAACAAAAACATAAAAGCATAAAACAAAAAAGGACACAACTGCATTTTTGCAAAGCATATGTGTTTTTGCTTTAAACAAAGATATCCGAGTGATCAGAAATGCATGAAGTGTTCTCATATTTGTGCAGTGTTACAGTAAAGTTATTTCGCAAAGTACAGCCATTACAAGGCATATTTTGCAGAGTGCAGCCATTATAGAGCATTTTTCATAAAGCAAAATACTTTAAACAGTTTATTGTGCATTTGAATATTGTTACAAGATCACAGAACAATTTATATATAATTACAAGGGTCATATTTCTGGTGTGCTTGTGTATACTTTGTGGGCAGGGCAGATGGATTTCGAAAGCTCAGTGCACTTGTGTTTGACAGTAATATTGCTGAGAACTGCAGAGTGTTTTAGCAAGAGTACATTTTCATATAGGCTGCATTTTCTGATAAAGATAACCATACAAAGGCATTTATTCTACTTAATTTAGCTGGGTCAGAAGCTACAGAAAGGGAATGCTCATTTCTGTATGCACTTGCTATTTATACTGGAGAAGGGGAAAACCATCATACTGTTGTACAGGCTGAGTCAAGGGAGGACCCAGAGTGCTTAAAATGTAAATTTAGAGAAGTGTGAAACCCCAGACAAACGTTACAATGGAATGCCACTTATTTTACACAAGGGATCAAAAGCCTGGTGAAACTTTTGCAGCATATATAACTGACATGAAAAATAAAGCTAAAATGTGCAAATCTGGTGATTTAAGGGATGAGGTGATAAAAGACAGACTTGTGTGTGGTATAAAAAAGATGATGCTGTGAGAAAGATTTTGCTTCATGACAATGATTTAACTTTGAATAAGGCCATTGAGATTTATCAGATATACGAGCTCAAAGAAAAGCACACAAATATGCTTACAAATGAGAGCAGCTCTAGAAGTCACACTGATAAAGCTCATATTAATAGTATGTAGCACTTGGTTAAAAGAAACAGGCTCAAGCATATGGCAGCCCCTGCCACACCTACTTGTAAACCCCAGAACTTTCTTCGCACAGTCTCAGAGATACACAAGAGTGAGTCAGCAAACTCAAAGCATGGCCTCCCATTCACTTTCATTGCCAACGGTCATAACTGTGTTGGCATTCATGAATCTAAAAGGGAAAAGTGTTTAGCTTTTGGTCAGCAATGTCACAAATGTAATAAATGGAATCACTTCAGAAGATTTTGTAAAGATTTTATAAAAAGGGAAACAAGATGATCAGTTAGACTGTGACAACCCTAATCTTGATGTTGATGGTGTGTCAGTGCTTCATGCAACAGTCAATGCAGTAGATTTAAGGGTAAATAATGAATATTTTGTACTGTTCGGATAAATGGCAAACCTACTGAGCTCAAAGTCGATGCAGGTTCTAAGTGCAATGTTATGTCTGCAGAAACATTTGCTAAAGTGTGCAAAGGTGAAAGGCTTGATTTGGCAAGGTGTGTGAAACTTGTTGCCTATGGAGGTGAAGAAATTCAAACTGAAGGTTCAGTTATGCTTTCTTGTTACTCTGCAGGAAGAAGATACAACTTATTATTTAATGTGGTCAAGAGGCACGTTCAGTCATTTTTTGACTCTCTGAAAATGGAACTTACTTCATTTAATAGGGAAGTCCATCATGTTAGCTTAAAAGAACACTACTTAATTTTGCCCAGCACATTTCTGTCTCCCTACGGTGATCTTTTTCAGGACAAACTTCCATTTGTGTACTTCATGAAGTTAGACACAGAGGTCAGTCCAGTTATCAAGCCAACACGTAACGTTCCAATAGCTATGTAGGACAGATTCAAGGCCGAGTTAGACAAAAATGGTGCGAAAAAGTGTAATTTGTCCAGTGGAAACTCCAACAGAATGGGTATCTTCCATGTTGGTAGCACATAAGAAAAGCTCAGATGATATCAGAATATGTATTGACCCACGAGATTTGAACAAAGTGCTAAAAAGACCTCATCATCCAATGCGCACAGTCGAAGTTGCATCCTTGATGCCAAACGCCACCATTTTTTTCTGTCCTAGATGCAGAGAGTTCACTTTGGCAAATTCAGCTTGACAAAAAATCCTCAATGCTCACAACATTCAGTATTCCTTTTGGCAGGTATAGATTTTTGAGAATGCCATTTGGAATGCATTTTGCAAGGGGAGTCTTTCAGTGTGCAGTGGAGCAAATTTTTTCTGGGTATCCTTGTGCTACTATAGTAGACAACATACTGGGAGGAGTTTGTGATGAAGCCGAGCATGAGAGAAACCTCAGAAAAGCTCTAGAAAGGCCACGTCAAGTGAATCTTAAGATCAATGCACAGAAATGCAAATTCAGGCTACAAGAAGTTCCTTATGTTGGTCATTTATTTATGAGTACGAGCTGACGACCAGACCCTTCAAAGCAAATAGCCATTCTTGAGATGCCAGCTCCTGACAATGTTCAAGCCCTGCAATATTTTCTTGGCATGGTCAACTACCTAAGCAAGTTCATTCTAGACTTGAGCCAACTTTCAGCACCACTCAGATAGTTGACACATAAAGATGTATCCTAGTCTTGGTCAGAACAACACCAAAGAGCATTTGATGTCCTGAAACAGAGAACTGCAAGTCCACTGATGATCAGATACTTTGATGTTCACAAACCAGTTACACTTTCCTGTGATGCTTCGAAATTTGGAGTTGGTACAGTCATTTTACAAGAGGATCAACCTGTTGCCTATGCATCAAGAACTCTTACCCAAACTAAACAGTAGTGCGCCCAGATTGAGAAAGAGATTTTGGCAATTGTGTCTGCATGTTCGAAGTTCCATGATTATGTTTATCGTAGACCTATCCAAATCAAAACAGATCACCAATCAGTAGTCACAATCCTGAGAAAACCATTGCATTCAGCTCCAGCCAGACTGCAATGTATGATGCTGAGATTGAAAATGTAAAATTCCAATCTTTTCTACAAGAAAGGCAAACTTCTTTATCTTGCTGATACATTATCCAGGTCACCCAGAAATAGCACTGAACAGAATGATAATCAAGGTTCTCAATTGCCTGATGATTTTGAAGTCATGGAAGTGAGAAATTTTTCATCCACACATCTTGATGAGCTGAGAGATCACACAGCCACAGATCCAGTTTTGCAAAGGCTTAACCACTTTATCAATCAAGGAAGGCCATCAAAGCAATCTAGTTTACCGCAAGAACTGCAACCTTATTTTCCACACAGAGATGAGATTTTGTCTGACAAAGGTATCATAATGAAAGGTCTGTAAATAATTGTTCCAAAATCCTTGCAATTTGAGTACATTACTATCTTGCATTGTGGTCACCCAGGAACCGAATCTACCAAAAGAAGGGTGAGAGAGAGAGTATTCTGGCCTTCTATGTCACAAGACGCTGAGAGAGCACTTTCTTCTTCTTCAGTATGTAATAGTACTAAGCCTCATCAACAGAAAGAACCACTTCAGCTTAACCATATTCTGGGACTACCTTAGTCAACAGTAGCCAGTGATATCTTTGAGTGGAATATTCAACATTACTTGATGTTAGTAGACTCTTACTCCAATTGGTTCAAGATTGACTTACTTTCTAACCTAGCATCTAGTATTGTCATTACCAAGATGAAATGTCATTTTGCTGTACATGGAAGTCCGCAAAAGTTTTTTCCTACAATGACATGCAGTTTATAAGCCAACTGTTCAAAAGATTTGCAGAAGAATGGGACTTTACTCATGTTACAAGTAGTGCAGAGTACACCCAGTCAAATGGTTTGGCAGAACACACAGTGCAAAGTGCAAAGCAATCACTTGAGAAGTCAAAACGAGACAACAGTGATGTTTCTTGAATCTCAGAAATGTTTCCCGTGATAAACATCTTGGTTCACTTGCTCAAAGTCTTCTGTCGAGACAAACCAGAATCACATTACCACTCAGTAGTCAATTGTTGGTTCCATGTGTCCACAACAACAGATAAGTGAGAAATAATTTGTTGAGGAAGCGAATATCCCAGATGTCCTACTAGGATATGACCAGTAGACCGCTCAATCCATTATGAGAGGGGAAAAAGCGTAAGGATGCAAACGTCCAAAGGTTATGATCGGACTGGTGTTGTGAAGAATATTGGTCCAGAGCTGAGATCATACATTGTAAAATCAGAAGGAGCAACTTTTAGACAGAATCAGAAACATTTGAGACAGGTGTCTGAGCCTATACCACAGCACATAGCCTGTGACAGAGACTCTTTATTTCAAAGTGAGTTGTCCGGTGTTCCAGTTCCAGAGGAAGCTCCAGAGGGCATCCCTGTTCCTATGACAAATCCAAAAGTTCCTGATACAAGTTGTGCACTGCAGACTGTCCCTGTTGCTAAGTCTAGTCCTGTTATGTCACGAGATATGGTCGAATCTTTAAATCCTGTAGCAGTTATGAAGCAACCTGGACATGAACATTGTGTTTTGTTTCTAATGTACAGGGTAATACATGGCTAGCTTTAATATTATTTTGCATGAAAGGCAATCTTTTAAGAAGGAGGATGTAGATCAATATGCATGTGAATATACCTTTAAGAAGCTAACCAAGGGCTTGCACTAGAGTATAAATACTGAGCACATGTGAGCCTGACTGCCATTTTGTAGTTAGCTGTTGAGATGTGAACATGTATATAGGTTCATAGGTTCATACTAGGCTATCTGCCCTGAGGCAATTATAAGCCTAGCCCAATTCTGTATGGCTTACACCACCCCTTGATTTGAGTATACTGTGCCCTTTAAGGTTTAGTTTACTGTGCCTCTGTCTAATAGTGACACGGGAGTAATACCTGGGACAAACCTATGATCCCCCATCCATCTATCGAGATTCATCTTGAAGAGATTCAGTGAGGTGCTCTGCCTCACATGAACTGGAATTCTATTCCAGAGTGAAGGGAGCCTCTGGGTTATGAACCTGTCCCTCCAGCAAGTTCTATTTATTTCTGTGCTGAGGTTCAAGTCCCTCGAGCGTGTGGCTCTAAGGGATTTAGATTTACTGAGGTGGAGCATGTCCATTAATTCTGGATTTGACATAGCTTTGTATGTCAGGCATAGATCGCCTCGAAGTAGGCGATATGCAACTTAGAGCTGGAGTTTTTTTAACCGAGCAGCATATGGCATCTGTTTGAGACCCTTGATCCTCTTGGTGAGATACTTTTGGGGTCTTTCTAATTGCTGCAGGTGTCGGTTAAGGTACATCCCAAAAGGGGCATTGTATTCTATGATGGGCCTGATGAGGGATGAATAAAGGGGCACGATTACCTCTCTTGATCTAGATGTGAAACCCTTCGTGATGAGGTGGGCTATGTAGAAGGTCTTTCTAACCACTTTGGCAATGTGGTTTTCAAAGGAGAGATTGCTATCAACTTGGGTCCCCAGGTCCCTAATAACTTTCTCTGTACTTAATGGGTTTCCGCCTATGTGGTAATTTGTGGGCACATTGTTTTTGCCAAAGGGCATGACTATACATTTTCTGGCATTTAGCTTTAGACCATGGCGCTGGCTCCAGTTATCTGTCTCTGTGAGACCTTTTTAAAGGATGTTTGTGTCAGCTGGAGAGTTGATTATGGCGCCCAGTTTGTAGTCGTCTGCGAACTTGGTGAGCCATAGTCCTCCCACATTTGCCTGTACCTCAGAAAAGTATATACCGAACAAAAGTGGTCCCAGGACAGAACCCTGTGGGACGCCACTTGTGACTGGTTTCGAGACTGACATGGCTCCAGCAACTCTCACTCTGTGGGTTCTGTCTTTGAGCCAGTTTGCGACCCATCTTGTGACATAGGGGTTTATATTTAAGCTGGACAGCTTATCTATGATGCCCGAGTGGGGTATTGTGTCAAATGCCTTTGCAAGGTCCAGATAGGCTGTGTGGACTACCTTCCCTTCATCTATGGCTTTGGTGACTGTTTTGAAGAAGTCAACCAGGTTCAAAAGGCAGGATCTGCCCTTGACAAAGCCGAACTGGGTAGGATCTAGTGTCTGTAGGTCCCCAATGTCTTTGTTTATGAGCTCCATGATGATCCTCTCCATAGCCTTGCAGACTAATCTAGTCAGTCTTATGGGGCAATAGTTTCCAGGGTCCGTAGAGGCTCCACCTTTGTGGAGTGGGACCACTGTTGCTGTACGCCATTCTGTGGGCACATATCCTGTAGTGAGGCTGAGATTGTATAGCTGTTTTATTTGAGGGATTAGTTCCTCTTGGAGTTCATGTAGGACACAACCTGGGATGCTATCTGGTCCCATGGAAGCAGTGTTTTTTGCTTTGGAGAGGGCAGCCTTCACCTGAGCATCAGAGATGTTTGGGAGGCAGCCCTCTGCTGGGATAGATACTTGCTCTTTTGGGAGGGAGGGGGTGGAGAAGTTTGCACTGAACCTGTCTGCCAGGATATTGGCGATGTCTGTGGGTTCAGTGTATTTTTTGTCATTTAGAATCAACTCAGAACAAGTCTGGGAGTTGCATCCCAGGTTTCCTAACATAACTGAAAAAAGCCTTATGATTGTCTTTGGTGTCCTGTGCAATTTTTCTCTCGAAGCTGGCCTTGGAGGATTTTATGAGGGATCGTAATTTTTTGCTAGTACTGATCAGAGATGCCTTCCCTATTAGGGATTTTGTTCTATCATGTAGTAGCTTCCTCCTTCTGTTGTACAGTTTATTTATGGCAGGGGTCTACCAGACTGGACGCCTGCCTTTGGATGATTGGGTCTTGGTTTTGTTTGAGATAGCATGATCCATGCATTCCTGGAGATGTCCGTAGAATGCGTTTATATAGGATTCTGCAGTTTGGGCCGTAGTTTCCACTGGCCCTGGGGCCTTGAAGGATTCCACTTCAGTTTTGAGAAGTGAGAAGTTCGCTTTTGAGAAGTTTTTCACTGTGGTTTTTTTGGGCTGGGGGTGGGGTCGGGATATACACAAGCTCTGTTTGTTAGTTAGTTCGTTCATATTTAAAGATGCTGCTATCCATCCTGATGTGTTTGTATGTACTAAAGCATCTGAATGAAACCCCAAGCCTTCTTGTTATTTGAAATAGAGAAGAACGAGCAACACTTACTAGCAGGGGAGCATCTTGCATCATCCGTTGTGTATCTTCATCAATTGTTAGGTCTGACCATAAAGCAGTTAACTTCGAAATAAGACTGAAACTGGAGATCCCCTCCACCCAAGGTACCTTTAGAAATGTCTTTAACACAAACTACTTACTCCTAAGTGATACACTGGCAAGCTTCAAATCCCCATCAAACTCAGTTAACTCCACTGAATATGCAAAAATGTATGCCACCGCACTATATCTGCATTTAAGCAGCTGCACAGATACAGCTGTACCCTGTAGGAATTGAAGGCAAACCTCATAAACAAACCCACATGATGGCACCATATCATCAACAAGCTTTATAATAAAAAGGAAAATAATTTTGACCAGGAGTAAGAAGATTAATTCCCAGAATGTTAGAGTCCTTGTCACTGAAATAAACAAACTCAGGAGCTTAATAAAATCCACCAAAGCTAAGTTTGAGGCTAAGATAGCTACCCAAGCCAAAGACAATCACAACACATTTTTTAGTTATGTTCGTAATCTGAAAAGGACTATGCAGCAATGTACTGAGCTGACTGTGAACAATGTTACCTACACTAAGATTGAAGATATAGCTAACCTGCTGGCCAGTATACCTGAAACTTGCTCACCTCCAGTTATCATACAAGACCGAGTCCTAAACGTGCTATCAAAAGCTAAGATACTGCATTGATGGGTCGCATCAATATCCTTGGATGCATCTTAAATAGCATTAAGCAGAATTTAACCACACCACTAACAACACTGTTCAATCTCAGCCTCCATACAGGTTTTGTCCCAAGTGAATGGAGAACAGCTATAGTCAATTCCCCCTGCACAAGGGAGGATGTTCCACAGACCCAGGCAATTACAGACCTATAAGTTTGGCCAATCTCATATGCAAAGCCATGAAAAGACTTATCATGGAATTAATCAATTAGGACATAGGGAACCTCTAAACACTAGATGCATCTCAGTATGGATTCATCAAGAGCAGGTCATGTTTGCTGAACCTGGTGGATTTTTTGAAAGTGTCACCAAAGCAATGGATGAAGGCAAAATGTTTCATAGTATGAGTTTTCATAGGTTTTCATAGGTTAGTACTAAGCTAACTGCCCTTGCGAGCCATTTTAAGCCTAGCCAATTATCCCTTGTGAGACTCAAACCCTGCACCTTGTGTTTGTAAGGCAAACACCTTAACCATTAGGCCACCATACACAGCACATACCTCAACCAGGCAAAACTTTTGACACAATTCCCCACTAAGGTAAATAAACTGGGAATAAACACCGATGTCATCCACTAGATTGCCAACTGGCTCACAGAGAGGATGCAGATGATCAAAACAGGGGAAATTACCTCCTCAAAGACACCAGTCACCAGTGAGTCCCCCAGGGTTCAGTGCTGGGACCTCTCTTGTTTGGCATCTACTTTTCTGAAGTAAAAGCCAATACCAAAGGGAACTACCACCCTAACAATACACCCCTAAATGTTGACCCAGTTGTTCGGAATTTGGGAGCTTATGTGGGCAGTGATCTAATTTTTGCCACTGTTGTAAGAAAGTCTTTCTATATACTGCACAGCTTCTAAACAACTGGATTGCACCTAGATCTAGGGATATCACTGTTCCCCTTTACTCGGCCCTTCTTTGGCCAGGTATTGAATATAAAGCCCTCTTTGGTATGAATCTGCACATGCAACAAATGGAATGCCCACAGAGAGGGACAGGTTTGGGATTGGGAGGTAGGCTGCAGGTTGGTATAATGGTTAAGGTGTTTGCCTGACAGACAAAAAATACAGGGTTTGATTCTCACCTTTGGCAAGTAAATTGGCCAGGCTTAAATGGCCCACAGAGGCAGCTAGCCTAGTAATTAGCTCTGAACTTCCTATGAAAAGGATACAAGGCCCAAACAATATGTCCTATATGGACCGACTCAAAGCCCTATCACTATACTTGGTACACTACAGACTGTTAATAGATGACCTGCGTCTGGCAAAAATGGCACCTTCTGACCCATTATTGACGGAATTTCTGCACATCAGCAAGTCAAATGGCATCAGAAGTAGTCAGCCTAGGGATCTAAACATCTTATGCAACATCAATAGAATGGTCTGGAGGGACAGGTATATTTAAGACAGGATACCACTGTCATGGAACAGATTCCGCATCCACATAAAACAAAGCTCACACCTGCCCATTTTCAAGTGCAACTTAGATCTATGGATTGGAAACAGAAAATTTATCCCAGGACTGCCCCTTGCACTAATAATTGACTTATCCCATGCATGGGTCCCCTCAGATTATCTATGGTATGATCCCAGTTATTCTCATTAGGGAAAATATATAATCGATCATTAGATGGGTAAGGTCAATCAATAACCAAATGGGATAGGTTATTTTGAACGTAAAAAGGAAAACTGACGACTTAAAATGGTCCATTTTGGTTCCAGAGGTGATGCAGGTCATCTGTCCCTCCACCTAGGGGAGGGGTTAGGTCTAAAATAAAATAAGCCTTCATTGCCAGGATGCCAGTGAAGGCTCAATCTATCACTGAGGTTGCCTGTATGATGGCATCCCCACCATCCAGCTCTCACCCTGAGAATGAACTGTTGGTATGGCTGGCAGGGGTAAGCTTCATGGTTAGCAGCATCAGTGGGGAAAAAGCACATACAAAAAAGAAAGAACTACAGCAAAAGGATTTGAAAATGGACAGGGGTAAGCACCAGAGTTATGTTTACTCCTCCCTACTGCAGTATTAAGTACTGTCGTAGAGCATTATGGCATAATCAATAATAATATAAATTATCAAAACTTTTTATAATTATATAAATTATCTTAACCTTCTGTTTTGATAACTGCATTATTTCTGCACTTGAATTATCTGTTCTTTTACCTTGTATTTAAGCCTCACATTTGCACTTTGCTGTACTTCTCATAGCTGGGGTTAGCAGTGCCCTGTAGAGATGCAAAAGCCAAGAAGCACAGTTTTTTTTCCCTAGATAGCTGTCTGTGAAACCCTCCCAAACTTCTCTGCTGCACTAGGAGCAACTCAGTTGTGCATTAAGCGGTATTGCCTTATTGCTCAACCTTAGCCTACAAAAGTATATGTCATTCTGGCACTCTTTGAGCTACCAGCAAAGTCCAGTCAAATTAGCCCACTCCCTTCCCTAACAGAACATATAGTAAGAACCTGCTATAAAGGGTGGGCAGTTTCCCATCGTCTCTCTGGCCAGCCTGATTGACATGGGCATCCTGAAGCAATGTAGCAATTGTCTCATCCATAATGACAACTACTTACTCCTGAAATAAACAAACAAGTACTCTATATGAAAGATGTAATTACACTATGAATTTACAGGCAGCACTCTCGTGTAAGGACAAATCAAACACTAGTCAGGTTGTCAGCACATGCACATTACCTCCCATACAAAATAAAGACATGACACATAAACCCACATATGTGGAGGTACAAATTAGAAGCTTACCAAAAGATCAGAGACCTCCCAAACAGAAACCACTTGCACACAGAGAAATGTATAAAACAACCACAACACATAAGAACACACACATCAATGTGTCAACAAATAAGCCCATAAGGCGTAATACCGCAACACTTAATGTATTGGTCATAGGTGACTCCATAGTGAGACACACAGATGTCTCCCTCACCAGGCTGGATAAGGACAGGGTTACAGTTAGCTGCTTCTCAGATGCCAGGATCCATCAAATCACTCAAGCACTCAAGTCACTCAACAACAAGAACTGGTACGACTCTGTCATAGTCCATGTTGGGGTGAATATCTTGAGACATTCCGCTCTGGAACATATGAAGAGAGAGACATGACTGAGCTCTCAGATTACGTGTCCTAGGCAGGTATAAGCCTTGCCCTAAACAGCATGCTACCGTCACTAAGAATGATGCCACAATGCAAAAAAAAAAATGATTGACTTTAACAAATGGCTTAGCTTCTGGTGTCAGTCCAGGGTGATCCAATATCTGTCAGCCTGGGAAGACATGGTCGATAGACCACTCTGCTTTGCCAGACATGCTCTGAACCTGTTTCCTCTAGGCTTTTGGATACTGTCAAAGACATTAGCCACCCTATTGTGCCTTTTTTTTAGGCAGTGTCAAAACAACCAACCTCCTGACATAACAAAATCTTCTCTAGATAAACTTAAAATTCTGCTGTTTAATGCTAGGAGCCTAAACAGGAAACTGTACTCACCGAAAGCACTTCTCACCCTGGAAGATGCTGACATCTATGCAGTCACCGAGACATGGTTCAAAGCCATGGAAAGCACACCAGCCGTGCAGGCTACAACTTCTTCCATACATTCAGACCACAAACTGAGCATGTATATCAGACAATTAGCTAATACAATGATGAAGAGGCAGGGTGCCCATCTGTGATGCCCATGACCTGAGTTTGGAAGTGGAATTAGGCCACTGGTGGGGCTGGTCGAAGAGATGTGTGGATGGGATGAAATGTCCAGTGGTTAGCTCTATTCCCCTAAGGGAGGTTGTGATAACACCTGCAACCTATTTAACCTTTGGTGGAGATCAGAAATCTTTACTAATCAGCTATCTATAAGGAAGAGTGACAGATGTTCTGATGTCAGTGCACATCACACCTCCTGTTACGGAATTTGATCAATGTTCACCAAAGAACGATGGCTCCTGACACCTGATTAACTGCTTCCTACAGGGTCTTTACTTCCCAGGTCTAGGAGGTGCACCATAAGGACTCCTCCCCAAAAAGTCTTGGAAGCCCGCCTTGTAAAGGAATAAGTTTTTGACTATTTGAAAAGATGCTAATATGGCACTTGAGGAGAGTGGACAGAGTGTGCCAGAAAACTGAGGTTATCTGCTTTTTGGACAAGAGAGAAACATACAAAAAATTGTTCATATTCTGAGACATACTCAGCCTTTACAGAATGCTCAATGGAAATTCAGAGAAATCAAGGCCTGAAGCTCAGAAATCCTTCTGACAGTTGGCCACTAAAAGTAGTTTTCTAACAGGCAAGGTTCAAACCTATTAAACCAGTTGGCTTGAAAGGTATATCAATGAGAATGTCAACTTGGAAGTTGAAGTGCCAAGGAGAGAAATGGTTCTTCAAAGGTGGAAGAATGAAAGAACCCCCTTTAAAGAACTGATTAACTGGGCTATGTTGCACCGGTCACACTCCTGCCATTTATGAAGCCACAATTCAAGCAGATAGTAAAATCTTGCATTTGCCCATGGAATAACTAAGACCCGTGTTTAACAACCAACTTAAGTAAGAAAAAGGATTAGCAAGGACAAAATTCCCTACGAACACATCCACTGTCCACTTCCCCTTGCCATGTTGATGTCCTTAGAAGCAGTGGAATGACCACATTCACATTAGTTGCAAAGAGACAGGCTTCCAAGATGCTCCATACCTGGGACAGCATCTGAGCACTGCTGTTAAAAAGCCACAGCACTTGTGTTGCAGTTTAATGATCGTAAGGTAGTATTCTGATTCATGTGGACCACAGGTCACACCAGGGAACTACTGGGGTGCTATTCATAAACAATGTGTGCCTCAGACCAGAGCTAAAATGCAGAAGAATGGCTTACCATAACATTTGTCAATTCATAAATGTTCGTAAACAAAGGGGTAAGACACTGTATGCAGTCTTACTCCATTGTGTAAACACAGTACTCCACATATGGAGTAAGACACCCCCTCAGGATCTTATATTCATAAAAATGCAGAAAATATTTGAACTAACCCAACATGGGAAAGGAGAAAGAAAATGTTGCCAACAGGGATAAGTTCAAGAAGGGGTACATAAAACAGGCAAAAGGGAACTGTAATTTATTGGAAAAAAACTGTCAACAGAATCAAGATATTGGGAACAAATAACTAGAGAGGGAAATATAACAGAGTGCGATAAGACCAGGAATAAATATGGACTGCAGCCTAGAGACTGCCTTCCCTACCAGGGATTGATATCAGAGTTTAAGCAAAGAGAAAGGGATAGGGGAATCCTAAGCGTAAGACCTGCTTTACTGGAGTTTTTAGTTGAATCTGGATCAGAAGCTGCTGCAAAAAAGTGATAACTAGTAGGGCAAATAAAATATTGCAGGAAAACTGCAAGAATCAGTCAGAGGAGATTAGAAAAGATTGCCAAGAAAAACTAGAAAAGCAATTTACATGACAACAATAGGAGGATACAGTATGGCTCCAAGTATGCAACAAAGTCCAGAAGGTTTAGGATTTTTGCTATTAAGTGTTTACATAGGTATTTTTATACATCAATCAGACTTGAAAGAATTTTCCCTCTCCCCTTCCCAATGATGCATTTCCCAGCTACCAAAGCTAATCCATACATTAGGGAAAATGTTGAAAAAATTTTTTTTGCATGACAGGAAATAAAATACTGACAAGAGTGGCACAGGCAAACCTGTTAAGACAGCTGCATACAGTCTCTGCCACCAGTAGTGATGCCACAGTGGTCTAATAACAACAACAACCAACACATGTGATCCCCACATCAGCAAAATATGTCAATGCACCCTGGTCTGCAGTCATGGAACACAGGGCAAAACCTTTATAAATTACTCCTTGATGTGACTATATCCACTGACTTTCTGCAACATTATGCACTATCCCTTAAAGGGTTTCTTTATGAAGTTGCTGATCTGTGACCCTGACAGTAGCATGATTTGGTTATATAAATCACAGTACTGTCACAGCTACAGTTTAGCAGCACTGTACACAGTATTTCTGAATATCAGGGGCAGTCAATACACTCCAAAAACTTAAAATTTCCCAACAAAAGAGGTAATACATTTGCCCCTTGTTTACTTAGCTATTACGACAATGGCTGGATGTCTAGCCTCAATAGAAGAGGTCTAGACTTCACAAGACACCCCAGAGTCAGCCAGCAACGGCACCCCAGTTTATTTTCAGAAATGTCCAATCTTCTGATGATCTAAACTGGATTATGTGGGTTGCAGTTATGTCTCCATCCCTCCACATCATGGAGCCAGTTTTACTGCTTATGATACATCTTAGCACATAATTCTTCTACAGCGACTGACTGACATCCTATTGTGAGGTATACAGCACGGTATTAAACTGGTCTGTTTCCTACTTCTCAGACTGTACACATTGAGTAGTCTCCATCTCTGGCCATCCTCTTAGCTTGAGGGGTCTTACAGTATTCCATTTTGGATGCAGTCTTATTTTACATGTACATATTCCCACTCCGAGTTTAGATGGAGAGATTTACAATACCATAGTTATGCTGGTGATAATCAGCCTTTCCTCTCCATTTTGTAAGAACTAAGTGGATTACTTGGCTCCAGTTGAGAACTGCATGGAAGACATACTGACTTGGATGTCAATTAATGGGCTCAAATTCAACCCTCAAAAGACTGCTGACAAGGCTTTTCATGACATATGAAAGACAAGACCTACACATCTCCTGACCTTAATCCTCATACTGATTATGGGAGATTATCTATTAACTGCATCCAAGGTATACAGTCGCAGTGATCCACAACAACAAACTGACATTTAAGGACTAGGTTTCAGCCATTGTCTGATCTGCCTATCATCAACTCAGGAACATCACCTATACTACACAAAGGAACTACCAAAGGCTGTGCTAGCCTTCATGAGGAAAACCACAGCACTGCTGATTAAAACTATACAATAACCACTATCATACTAATTTGTCAGCTGCAATATTCCCAACAGTGCGGTGACACATAAGACAGTGTCAAGTGCTTTAATGAAACTTTAATGTATCTAGGAAGCTAAAATAATTCCTACGCATGATAAAACGGGATGGCAAGGAGGTAGCTTTATTGTTAATGTGACTTACAGAGGATCTACTGTTATGTAAGCATCCTGACATTCAGCTCTGCTATCTTTTTTGAGAAGGCACACTATAAAAGTAAATCATAATGCCTGGGTAGATTCCCAAGCAGTACCCTATCCTGTCAGGAGGGTGGTACAAGATGATAAACAACTATATGCTACTAAGATCAGTACCAGTAATGAACAAAGTCACCCTCTCCATACAAGGCAGACAGCAGAATAAAAGTTTCTCTACAAGGATAATATCTTGGAAGGGCACTAATTATAAAGATGCTGACATGATATAACTGTAGGAAGTACATAGTATAATCAAATAATTTAAATGTTCTACAGCTGAGAAAGATATCAAGTTTTGTTTCAGGAAACCCAGTGTACCATAAAGTAATGCATGACCTACATTGCCACCTGTGCCATACATCTATAAAATGAATTCATAATAATGTATGATTTTAATTTATTGTGTGAAAAGACTTGAACAAAGAAGTCCATCCATTCATCCACAACTCCTTTTTCCCATTTTTGCACATGGAGCTAGGGATTCATTTCAACAGTGACAATCATCTACAGCCAAGGTTTACACTGCTGGGTGTCTATCCCTGCCACTGTAGTTCTTCCACACCACACTATCGTACACACACTCACACCTATGGCCAATTTAGAGTATCCAATCCACCTACTGCATGTTTTTGGAATGTGGGAAGAAACTGAAGCACTGGGAAAAAACCCACTGGAACACAGGGAGGAAATGCAAACTCCACACAGAAGGCACCCCAGCCGAAAATCTAACCAGGGAACCTCTTGCTGTGAGGTGACAACACTATCTTCTGAGTCACTATGCCATCTTTGAACAAAAAAATGACTACTGCTAAAAAATTATCCTGCAACTTCTCCACATGAATAAAACGAAATATAATGCATGCAGTGTCTCAACAGGCAACACCCTCAACTTTCATGTGCAGGAAGATTAAAAGCCTGTGCATTCCCTTACTATACCACGTGCTTGGAGTCATTTTCAACTACTAACACTACAGTACAATATAAGGGGGGGGGTACCACTGTCCTTCAAATGAAACATTAAACCGAGGTCCCAGCTACGTGACTTGGTGGAAGCTCAGGTGGATGGAAAAGATCCCACAAGGCTTACTGAAAAGAGTACAGGAAGTTCCTGCAACCCCACGCAAATTTCCCTTAGTCAATATGAACAACACCTTGGGTCTCCTAACCCAGTCAACAAATGTAATTACTTAAAAAATATACATATGCATATATATATATATATATATATATATATATATATATATATATATATATACGCACACACACATATAGATAAATATACAGATACACACACACACACACAGCATATCTGACCATCCTTAAATTACAACTTAAAAACACAGCACATTATTTTCCCAGCTTTATAATAACTATACCAGGAAGTTCATACATCTTCCAGGTACCTATGTAAGGATGTTAAAAGTATGACTACAGGGCACTACAGAACTAGCCAAAATAAAACAATCACTTACTTAATTTACGACATCAGAAATAAATTAAAAGATAAATCCAGATGAGGATTCATTCAACTCTTGGTTTAATTACAACCTGTTAGGTTCTAGAAAACAAAGTAATTAAGATTTGCGCGCCAACCACAAAAGCAATTTTACCTTAGGATACATAAATACTATATACACTGAGCCTTCCTATTGTTTTCGAAATGTAAAAGAAGGTATTATGCCTTCTTTTTTAAGTTTATCAACACTGCAACTAGCCTCATATAAACAGGAAACCAAAACAGGTTTCTTTCTTTCTTTTATAATATTTTTGGCCAGGTTATTCACTTTAGGATGCCAGACTTAATATTCCTATAATAATGATCAACTCTATTATTATTGTTGATTATCAGTGTATGATTCTGAGATGTTCGCTGGGCGGCCACGGTGGTGCAGCGGTTAGCGTTGCCACCTCACAGCAAGAGGTTCTTTGTTCGATCCTCGGCTGGGGTGCCTTCTGTGCAGAGTTTGCATGTCCTCCCTGTGGTCGCGTGGGTTTCCTCCCGGTGCTCCAGTTTCCTCCCACATCCCAAAGACATGCTGTAGGTGGATTGGACACTAAATTGGCCCTAGGTGTGAATGTGTGCCTTCTGTGGAAGGTTGGGTGTCGGGCTGGCAACTCGACACTGTAAAAACTCCACTGCCAATCATGAGTGGACAGGTGATCCGCTGTGGCGACCCCTAACCGGGAAAAGCCGGAAGAAGAAGAAGATTCTGAGATGTTCACTATAGACTGAGGCAGTGCTATCTTTGGGATTTTCCTTTCACTTCAAGATAGTGTAATCTCAAGTGTTGGTATTTATAAATAACATTGGTCTTGGAGGCACAGGTTATTGCAAATAAGCTTCATGTTTGAGAGTTTCTCAAGTTTTGTGATTGATGTTTACAGAAGCCTTCCCACTAGGCTTGTGGCCTATTTTCTGGGGAGACACAAGCTGTTATACATGCAGAAATCTGGCTAGGACACTGGGAAAATTTCCCTATTCCTCTGTTTCTTGTAAAAATAAATAAATAAATAAATAATATATATATATATATATATATATATATATATATATATATATATATATATATATATATATATATATATAACAATACACACACATCATCATCAGCATCCCCTTTTTCCCATTTTCTGCATGCGGTTAGGGTGTTGTGTTAACTGTTGCCATCACTCTCGATTCAATGCTACACTCCTACCTTCTTTGAGACTCATGCCTGTTGCAGATCTTTTACAAAAAACATCCACATCTTTGTTGGATGCCTTCAATTCCTCTTACCTTCTTTCTTTCTGCCCCATATCTTCTCACCAGATTGTCTTCTCCTTTTCTGCACAAGTGGCCAAACCACCTTAATCTGTTCTCTTCGATCTTTTCTATAATTGGAGCTACTTTGGCTTCTGCTCTTATGTCCTCATTTCTTCATCTGTCCCACAGTGTGCATTCTACCACCCTTCTCAGGCACTTCATTTCCACCACCAGTAGCTCCCTCATCTGCTCTGCCTTTACTGCCCAGGTTTCTGTACCATACAGTAGCA
This sequence comes from Protopterus annectens, assembly GCF_019279795.1. NCBI lineage: Eukaryota > Metazoa > Chordata > Ceratodontiformes > Protopteridae > Protopterus > Protopterus annectens. The sequence goes on along the minus strand of NC_056740.1, from coordinate 530,534,394 downwards.
CTGGTAGCACCATGGTTCTGTACACCTTACATTTTCAGCTTTTTTGGCATTCTTCTGTCATATACTACACCTGACACTCTATTTCAGCTGGCTGCAGCCTCTCTGATTCTAGCTTTGACCTCTTCATTTACACTTCCCTTCTTTCTCCTCAACCATCCCTCCCAGATACGTGAAGCTATTAACCCACTCCACTAACTTTCCTTTATCTCAGTTATCATCTTCTGATTTCCCCAATTTGCTGCCATTACTACTGTCTTATCTGTACTCAGTTTCATCCCATGTACCTTCAGTTTTGCATTCCATTTCCCTATCCATCACCAAAGTTCTTGCTTAGAGTCTGCCTTTAATGCTGCATCATCTATGTACAGCAACTTTGTTGACCTGTCCTCTCTGACCTGTTCGCTAATGTAGGCCATCCTCAGAATGAATAGCAAAGAACTTAGAGCTGATCCTTGGTGCATACCCACTCTCACTTACACCTCTGTGAGACTAAACACTGTTCTTACTTGAGTCACTGGGTCCTTGTACAAAGCCTGCACTAATTTTACCATTGTTTCTTGGACTTCAAACCACTGCAGTACTGTACAAATCAGCTTTCTTGGGACCATGTCATATGCTTTCTCCAAGCCTAGGAATGCCCAGTTGGGCTCTTTCCTGATCTCAACTATCTATCTCACTGCAAACATCGGGGTCAGTTGTGTTGCATCTTGATCTGAATCTGAACTGCTCATATCCCCTCTTACTTTCTACTACACTGCATATCTGCTTATCAATCACCCTCTCCAGAACTTCCATGCAGTGTGACAGGAGTTTAATACCTCTGTACTGCCCACAGTTGTGGATGTCCCCTTTGTTCTTGTACAATGGCATGAGTATGCATATTCTCCAGTCAGCTGGGATATGCCTTACTCTCCACACTGCTATGAGCATCCTCAGGAGACATTTTTCCCCTATCTCACCCATCATCTTTATCATATCTACCATGACCTCATCTCTGCCTCCTGCTTTCCCTGACTTTATTTTCCTTAGTGCTACTCTTACTTCTTCTAGGGTAGGCTCCTCTCCTTCTGTCATCATAGGCTGTGCCTGGGGCAGTACAGCTTCTGTGGGTTTTTCTTCATTCAAAAGCTGCAGGAAATACTCATTCTATATGCCTTTGATGTCCTGTGGGCTGGTGAGCAGGTTGTTGCTGGCATATTTTCTGAAGGGTGTCTGACTATCTTCTTTACCTTTGTCTTTGCCTTGCAACCCGATACAGTTTCTTTGTGCCAACTACTGAGTCACTTTCCAGAAGCTGGTAGAGTGCCTCAGATGCTCTGTTCTTTGCTGTTGCAAATCCTTTCTTAGCCAACCTGTCTGTCTTTTCTATCTATTCTAAACTTCCCATTTTCTCCTGTACACCCGCTTTCTTTTGATGACATCCTGGACTTCTGCATTCCACCACCAACTTTCCTTATGTACCTTATTTCCACACCTTGCTCAGCCACATATCTGTTCTGCAGTCCTCACATATGATGTTTCATGGCGCTGCCATTCTTCTTCAACTCCACCTATTTCCTCCTCTTCTTGGGGTTCTAGAACTCTGAATAATTTCTTGAACTCTTGTACTTTCTCTCCAATCAACTTCCAGGGCTTCAACCTGGTCTCTCTTGACCTTAGAGCCTTCTCTGACCATTGCTTGCAGCTGATTGTGGCAACCAGTGGTTTATGCTGTGGGCCAACTGTTTCACTAGGGATGACTTGTGACTGTCTCTTTTTCTGAGACCATGTGTTGGCTACTATCAAACCATTTGCCAGTCAGTAGTCTGGAATGGGCTGTCCTTCTTTATTCCTGTTTCCCCACCCATATGGGCCCAGACAGTCCCCATATTCTGTTCTGTCAGTCCTGATATGTACATTCCAGTCACTCATTATCATCACAAATTCATGTTGTCCTGTTTTATTTAGTAGGTCTTGTCTGAATGCACTCTTTTCCTCACTATCACAACCCTGCTGTGTGGCATAAGCTGAGATTACGAAAACTGCCTTAATATTACATGGCTCTGTCACTAATTCTGATTACATCTGAGGTAGGTGGAACACTACAGATTACATGCCTGACACAGAGCTTGATAATTTGCTGCTAGCTCAGAATTCTGCAGCACTGTAACTATAGGTGCTTCAAGGTACCTTCATGCTAACCCTGTACTGTGCAGTTTGTTCTGGCTGCCTGTTTCATCTCATATCACCTTTAAAGTCTTGCTTTAGTTTATTTAACCCTACACAGTATGGGTCCTCTATGTCTTAAAGAGCTCCTGGCTTCCAAATGTCTGGTTAGGCTGCTATGTTTATTATCCCTGAGGATGGTGCCAGTTCACATGGCATGTCTGGAGACTTCTGGCATTCAAGCCATTTGCCATTTGGCTCCCATCTCTGGAAACTTCTTCCACAATAGCTGAGGGAATCCTACGTTATCCATTTTTAAATTATCCCTTAAATAATCTGTTTGGTCTTTTTTTTTAATCTTCATGATTCTTTTCCCTGTTTATTTAATTGTGATTATAATAATTATTTTATATGTTTTTATGGGCTTTTGGATTTCTGCTGCAGTATGGCCTACATCATTAATATATTGTCTTATTATTGCCACAGTTTTTATTTAGCACTTGTTATTCTTTAATGTTTCTTGTGTTTTGTTTTATTTATTACATTTTATCTGTTTTTTACTGCAAAAGAACGAGGTAAAAATGCCTTAATACACTTAAATTTGATTTCTGTAATATCTTCAAACATACCCACCTAGGTGCTGAATGTTTTGAGTCTGAACTCTGACCTCTGCCAGTCCCTTCAGGCTGCAACACTGGTACTGAATTCTTATTCTCAGAATAGGCTAACTGAATTTACTCTGACAACTTCCTACAGTATATCACAAGTAGAAGAGAAAACAAAGAAATGGTTCCGGTCTGGGGGAAAAAGACTTAGACAGATAAACATTTTAGGATCTTCCCCCAAAGAAAACATGTGGCTCAGGCTCCTTTCATCATCATCATCAGCCCCCTTTCTTCCCATTTTCTACATGGGGTAGGGGAATCGTGTTAACTGTCACCATCTCTCTCAATTCAATGCCACATTCCTGCCTTCTTCGATATTCATGCCTGAGTGTCGCAGATCTTCTTTCACGCAATCCATCCACCTCTTTGCTGGACATCCTCATTTCCTCTTACCTTCTACCTGTCTGTCCCAAATCTTCACCAGATTGTCTTCTGCTTTTCTGCACGTGTCCAAACCACTGTAATTTGCTCTCTTTGATATTTTCTGCAATTGGAGCTACTTTGGCTTCTGCTCTTATGTCCTCATGTCTTCATCTGTCCCAGTGTGCATCCTATCACCTTTCTCAGGCACTTCATTTCCATCACCTCTAGCTTCTTCATCTGCTCTGCCTTTATTGCCCAGGTTTCTGTACTATACAGTAATACTGATCACAACACTGTCTTGTACACCTTACTGTTCAGCTTCTTCGGCACTCTTCTGTCACAGACTACACCTGGCACTCTATGCCAGTTGGCTGCAGCCCCTCTGATTCTAGCTTTGCCCTCTTTATTCAGACTTCTTTTCTCCTCAACCACCACTCCTAGATACTTGACGCTATTTACCTGTTCCACTATCTTCCCTTCTATCTCAATTCTCATTTTCCTCTTTTTCTGATTTCCCCAGTTTGCTGCCGTTACCACTGACTTATTTATGCTTAGTTTCATCCAATGTGCCTTCAGTTTTGCATTCCATTCCCCTATCCTTTGCTGAAGTTCTTGCTCAAAGTCTACCTGTAATACCACATAATCTGCATACAGCAACTTGCAACCTGTTCGCTAATGTAGTCCATCACCAGTATGAACAGCAGCGGGCTCAGAGCTGAACCCTGGTGTACAGCCACTCCCACTGGGAACCCTTTTGTGAGGCCAAACACTGTATGTACTTGAGTCTTTGAGTTCTTGTACATGGTTTGCACTAATTTTACAAATGTTTCTGGGACTTCAAACCACCGCAGTACTGCCCAGATCAGCTTTCTTGGGACCTTGTCATATGCTTTCTCCACTTCTAGGAATGCCCAGTTGTTCTCTTTCCTCATCTTTAGCTTCTTCTCAACTACTTGCTTCATTGCAAACATCGGGTCAGTTGTGCTATATCCTGATCTGAATTCTGAACTATTCATCTCCCATCTTACATTCTACTACTCTTTGTATCAGATCAATCACCCTCTCCAAACATTCATGCAATGTGACAGGAGTTTGATGCCTATGTACTGCCCGCAGTTGTGAATGTCCCCTTTGTTGTTGTACACTGGCACAAGTATGCTTATTCTCCAGTCTTTTTGGATACGCCTTTCTCTCCACACTGCTATGAGTAACCAAGAGCCATTTCTCCCTTATCTCACCCAGCATCTTTATCGTATCTGCTGTGACCTCTTCTGAGCCTGCTGCTTTCATAGATTCATAGGTGTGTACTAGGCTAATGGCCCTGGTGCCTAGATAAGCCTAGCCCAAGAAGATTCCCTGGCATCATGCCACCCAAAGTTAGTTCCCAGTGTACCTGTCAAGCAAGGCCACTGAAGTGATCCCCGGAGTGAACTTGGCTTCATTTTCCTTAGTGCTAGTCTTACTTCTTCTAGGGTGGGCTTTCTTTTCTCATTCTAGGCTGTGTTTGGGACAGTACAGCTTCTGGGGTTTCTTCATTTAGAAGCTGCTGCAAGTACTCCTATCATCTACCTTTGATGTCCTTTGGACTGATGAGCAAGTTGTTGCTGGCATCTTTTGTGAAGGGTGTCTAACTATCTTCTTGACCTTTCTGTCTTTGCCTTGCAACTTGATATAGTTTCTTAGTGCCACCTACTGAGTCACTTTCCAGAAGATGGTAGAGTGCTTCTGATGCCCTGTTCTTTGCTATTGCAACTCCTTTCTTAGCTTCTTTGTTAGCCAGCCAGTATTCCTTCCTTGCCTTCTTGGTCTTTTCTATCTCCCACTTTTTCCTGCACTCAGGCTCATTCCCTGTCAGTAAAATCGTTGGGAAGACAGATAATCTGGAATGTCACTAGCACAGACAAAGGTGCCTGACTAAAGTTAGGCATTAACACCAGTTAAAATTCCCCAGGCACAGGTGAGACAAACTTTGTATGACAATGGGAGTCAGCAGAACAGATGTGCTAGTCAGAGCAGCTGAAGACAAAGAAAGAAAAGTCTATTTTTTTTCTTAGTCTATTCTAGTCATTTTGTGTATCGATTTTTTTTTTCATTGGCCCAGTTCTTTCTCACTGATTTATTTATTTATTTTATTTTACATTCGTTGACCGGGAAAGTCCGACTGGGTATATGCCCATTTTCAGCGGAGGCCTGGGGAGAAAAGCTCCATATATTCAGACATATGAGATTTACATAATATAAATCTAGCATACCAGATGAAAAAATAAACAGTATAATTATAGTAAAGACACAGTTCAACAGGAGAAATGACCTATATGTCAGAGTCAGACATGCAGAATTTCACATAATATAGGAGTATAATCTAGCATTTCAGAGGGAAAAAAACAGTGTATTTATAGCAAAGACACAGTCTGACAGGTAATGACATATGTCAGAGTATAATAACAATATAAGGTGCAAGACATTTGCCTAGTAGTATTAATTTCTCATACAGAAAAAAGAGTAAACATCATACTGCAATCATCTTTCTCCAATGACCTTGAGCCTTTTCACAATTAAAAAAAATAAGCTAAAGTCTCCAAGCTTCAAGCGGAGAGAAAAACTGTTGTAATACAGAAATAACAAAAACATGCTAGTACAGCTGTCAAAAAACAGAGCTGTGTTACCAATTTTTCTGCTGGGAGAAGGCAGAAGTGCAAAACTCAGGAAAGCAAGAACTGCAGAGAATATATATCTATATATACATATATATATCGAAGCCACAAACAAACTTACATCAGCAAATTCCAGTGCATGAAATGCAGTCGTACAAATAAACAAGCAGTCACAATATTTTTGCACTTTCTGGTCAGGAGATGAAAGCAATCAGGTTGAGTACAACCAAAATGTTATAATCTTCTGACAGAGTAACCTTCCATGAACAAGATTAGGTTTCTCAAAAATTGCCCAGCTCCCTGAGTTCAAGTTGTATCAATAATGCTTGGTGATGGTGTGTACCAAAAATCAACTGTGTCACCACAAATGCCTGACTTTTCTCTCCTTAGAGGAAAGGAGAGGAAAAAACTGTACTTCCCAAACTTGAGCACTATCCTCAGGTGACATGAGTTGATGCTAAACCATGGAGTAAAGGACCCTCTCTCCCTTATTCTACAACACTCAAACACCACTATGAGGTAAGTGGACTCACTGAGGAAAACCTCAGATCACCTTCAGGAGAAAGCAGAGGTTTACGCTGAGGAACAGAAGCTGTGAAAGACCCATTATGTTTCCATAAACAAGATCTGAAGCTCTGAGCTGTGACATGCAGTGGTAATGGCATCCAGTAATGAACTCATCCAAGACACAAAATGCAGTCAATTTGAGTTAGCAGATGCAAGAACATGATAGGCAAGCTTATTTACAATGAAGTTCAGATACCACATAGAGAAGGGAGAAAAAGGCTACCCCAATGGAGGCTTGGAGAGTCAAAGCAGGGAAACAGGTTCCTCAACAGAGGATAGGGAAGGAATTACTGAATGAATCAATGCCTTTCTTCAATTCTGCCCTCAACAAGAGTACAATATGCTGAAAGTGCTGGCACATGCACCCTGACTAGAGAATAAAAAAGATGAGAAATAAATCATATGGGTGACTGAGATGGGTCAGAATCACCTGCAGTCTAACTTAATAGGGGGTATAGTATACTGCTCTACCAAAATCGAGAGATTTTTTTTTTTACCTGGAGGTACAGCCCTCCTGAGTAGAGGATGTCCTAGTAATCTACATTTCCACCATGACAACATACTGTAAGCCTGGTGAAATAAGGGTGTTTACATCAGCAGCCAGACTATGAGGTGGAATTGTCAATCCCCCAGCTATTCTGGCTAAAACTGGGAGGGCTGCCTTTATCATGAGGACCCCGAGGGCTGTAAACCATTGACATTCACGTACTCCACTCCATCACAAGGCAAACAGAATATTTTGTCTTTCTTCCCTGAACTTAGACATGAGACACGGAATCAGAAGGAATGGCTGAACAAGATTAGGCTTCTCAAAACTTGCCCAACTCCACTGATAAAGGAACCTCTAGAGACAAAGAAAGAAAATGCATTCACCACTACCGCCTCCTTGAAGGACAGGTCCCTCCTGCGTGGTAAACAGGTCAATCTCCAGCATTTATATTACGCTGTCAAAAACTCAAATTGTCGACTGCGTAATAATTGACTCGAAAATGTCGAAATCCCCGAACATCAAACACACACAAAAAAGAAAAAGCACCCCAAACACAACACAAATTTCTTTATGCAGGGGGGCAAGCCCCCTGCACCCCCCCCCGCTACTTAAATATACCAACTCCAAGATCGCACTACATTGCAGTAAATGGAAATCTCCCCTTACGGAGATTTCCGTTTGCACTCGCGATGACTTTCGCTTTTGACATTTTGGTGCCGACAATATCAGCTTCGATATTGTCAGCCTTCGACAGGGTGAAGTAGACCCAATCTCCAGAGTGGCTCACTTCCAAATAACTCCAACCAGGCACAGCCTCTGAATATGAAGCTCCAGAACAGGATAAGGGGGCTTGAGGTTCAGCTGAGGTCATTCTGCAGCCAATCACACCCCTCAAGCCCTGAACCACTAAGGTGGGGGATGCACTTGTACTAGTCCCCTACTATGGCCACCCGCAGCATTGATGCCGTGCACAAATTCCTGCTACACCTGGTTCCGTAAGGCTTTGTCCAATTTATCCTTCTCAAAGACATGCATTACATGTGTACACATGACCTAAGGCAATATCTACGTGTGGTGAAGTTTTCCAGCCATTACTGTTCTCCTGTGCTCATGACAACACATATACATCTATGGGTTACATATATGTGTGTGTGTGTGTGTGTGTGTGTGTGTGTGTATATACATGCACTTGCACATGACTGCCGTTGGCAGTCTCCACTTTTGGCCGCATACCTGTCTGATAATGTACTATGATCACTCCACCAGGTAACATACTGACAACTGCAATAGGCATATTACTACTGTCCACCTTCTAGCAGCACTGTACACACAAACAATGGTGTTGTACACATACTGTCTCTCTCCACTCTCGCGTTGCACATGTCCATGACATGACCTACATACAGGAGGCATTGTTTTTCCTGTACCATGTCTTGCAGTCTCTATTTGTCTATTAGCAGTGGAGCCACCTGCTCAGACAGGGACCTGTTCTGTCATGATGAGCCTCCTCAGATGTCAAGAACCTGTCATGCCCTTGTGCTGCTTCTCTGTCAGGGTGAGCTCCCCCACAGCAGGAGAGTAACGTGTTATGCTCTTGTGTTGTGTTCTCTGTCAAGGTAAGCCCCGATCCCAAAGCTAGTAATGTGTCATGCCCTTGTGCTATGTCACCTTACCCCAGCTAATGTTTAGTATCAGTCCCTGTTGCTCCTATGCACTCGTGTTTGCTCCATGCAGTCCTATGGTATAATACCAGTTGTCTTATCTCAGTATTTCAATAGTGCAGTAAAAATTTTTATCTACTGAATTCCTATTCCTCACTTGCTCTTCTTAGTGCAGTCTCTTGCAAAATGGCAATTACACTTTTTACCTCACTAAAACAGAAGTTGTAGCATGGTGATTATTACGGGATAATTTTAGCACAGCTGCCTCTGAAACACTGCCATAACACACTGCACTATTACTCCCAGTCAGCGACACCATACTTGTCCCTGCCCATTCTTGGGATAGGAGAATCTCTACACATTTTACTTGTACATGGATACTACAAAGCCCGTAATACCACCAGTCTGCACTAATGGTATTTTCTATAAAGCACCCTTGTTGCCTGATGATGCCCATCGCATGGTGTCCTCATTCTGACTTGCTGCGTGGACATGATCTTTTCAGTCACTGGTTTCAGCAGGTGTCCTACCTGGTACATCCAGGAAAGAAAAATCTTCTTGTACATACTGAACAGGGAATATCATGTGCACTCGTTGAGTCATTACAGTGGCCCCTTATATAAAACTGATGTCTGTCACCAGTTTGCCAAGATGGTGAACAATGTCATCAGTGTAGTGACCTATGAAGGTGTCGCCCCAACCGTTCATGCTATGCCTACTTTTTTTTTTTTTTTTTTTTTTACAGAAGCAGAGAAAGGAGATTGCCTTCAACAATGAGGTCTGTCTAAAGAGAACAGACAGGCCCACCAGATGGCAAGGAAAGTATACTACACAGATGCCAAAGTGTAAAACCGATATCCAGTTTGTCATACACACTTCTTGTAACATGTCCTGTTTTTATTTTCTTTTTCTGTTTTAGCTCTTCTTTCTGTAGATTCTGCTGTGGTCCAGGATGTGGAGTGCTGGTGGCCACCTGCATCTGTGCCAGCCAATGTTCATGTTGCTGGGACACCAAAGCAAAATAAATTTTTTGCTGGTAGCCTCTTCTGAGGAGGGAAGGTAGAGCCTCAGCTGAGAGGGGTGCCCCTAGGTCACATGGCATTCCTTGCCTCTGGTTATGTCAGAAGTGCACCAGCAGCTGGTCTCGTGAATTTAGTAGCCTGGAGAATCTCCTTGTGCAAGGGATAGCCATGCCCATAATGTTAGTCAAGGACTAGGTGGGTTCTCCTCTGGGCTGGTAAGACAAGCCCTCTGTACTCTGCCACATCCCACATCATGGCATTCCCCTTCCTTATGTGTCATTCCACATCCCTGTTTGTAGTGCAGTTCTCCCTGAGAGCAGATGTTGTTCCTCAATCCATTCATGTCCCACCATTATTGCTCCATCCACTGCTGTCCCTGTTCTCTCCTTCCTTACAGTATTCTTCCATTACAATATTCATCTAACCTTCTTTAAAAAAAAAAGAATGGGCAAGTGTCCCACCCCAAAAATGCCCATTTACAACTCCCAAGATATCTTTTCTTCAAGTTATCCTTGTATGCATTCCCCTGACTGCTCCTTCCCCATTTCTGGCAATACAACCTCCTCCTTCCCTCACTATCCATATAATGAACAGAGTTTTACCTTTGCTGTAAAGGCCCTCTGTGGCTTGCCCACAGTACCCATGCTGTAGATAAAAGGCACTTTGTTATATGTATGAATGTGCACACGCATCAACTCACTCTTCTCATCTCGTGGGTCACATGACTACCACAATAAGTTCACTTCATTACTGTTCAGTAGCATGGCTGCTGCCAATAACACAGTTGCACTAATTTACTATGCAGTCCTTTTAATGTAATACCGGAGCTATTCTGGTCCTAACAGACAGATAAGCAGCGCTGAGATCCATCCAGCATCACACATCTTTAATATTTATCACTGAGCCATGCAACATGTTAACTTCTCTATCCTTTTATCAGATTCAGCTTTGTTTCCTCATCAGTCATACTAGTTTATAACTGAATAATACTTAAATGTTAAATAATATTAAAATACAAGCACTACTAATTCATGCTGCACTGCTTTTTTTCACTTAGAATCTAAAAATAAAATGTTACACCCCCCCCCCCCCAAAAAGCCTTCATAACAAGACAAGCAAAATGACAACTATATATGCTTCTTTTCATCCGTGACCTACCTACAATGTGCAGCTAAACAGCAGTGACAATTTTGAATTCCAGAACAAATTTCATAAACATTTTTAAAGAGGTCTCTGTAGCAAGTTTACTGCTAAAGACATACCGGTACACGATGAAGAGGAACATCCACTTGGCCTAGAAAATCATTTCTTGTCTAAAAAAAAAAAAAAAAAAAGACAAAATAAGGGGTGATGTTTTAAACTTTCTGTACATGTGTATTACACTCATACTAGTACTCAGTCATTGCAACAGACACATAATTAAACAACAAACAAAAAAAAAAACACAGCCAAGCTTGTCCTACAGGCAGATTCACCACTAAAATAAAATCAGCACTGTGAAAACTATGCAAGATTTTGTGCCACAGGACCTCTTTATGTGACCTGGCAGGAAATTTCGGCAAAGAACTCTGAAAGGACTCCTATGAGTAACACAATATACAGAAAACAAGAATATCTTAATTAATACTCCTGGTAAGCAGCAGGGGCGGCTCGTGGCATCGGTCTGCCAGACTGCAGCCCCCTCAGCAAAAAAAAAAAAAAAATACTTTTTTGTTTATTATTTTTTTTTTTACTGTCTCAGACAGTTCAGTTGACTACTCCGACTCCGCGACTCGTCTTTCAAGTTCCTGCCTCGGCGAGTACGCGCATGCGCACTTTGACCACCTCAGGTTGCGGCGGTTTTAAATAAAGACTTTTTTTTCCCTCTTTGTTTCTGCTGCAGCCCGGAGAGCAAATTAAGGCATCAGTGTGATGCCCAGCAGTCTATGCGGTTTGGAACCGCATAGAATTGGAAGGGGTTTGGACTGCGACGTCCACAGGCACGTACGTGACGTGCTTGTGCTAAATGGCTGCTGATTGGTTGTCGCTCTCTTCCCGGGCTTTATGTGCTAGGAAAAGAGCGAGAATCAAACAGTTGCAGCCAGTTTGGGTTGTGGACTGATTCGAATTGGTTCGTGATTCACAGTCTGACACAGTAAAGTGAAGGATTTGGATTTTTTTTTTTTTTTTGGCGGCCTAATATATTTTGTCAGTTAATAGCTGTGCTGGGTGCTAGCAGCTGAGGAAGAACTGAAGAAGTTAGAACTAGAGTACAGAGACTCGAGTTTTCTTCTTGGTGGTATGTGTTGTAGTATTTTTTATTGTCCCAGAAGGGAGGGTGCATTTAGTCCCTCTTAAGATCTTGATCTGATGCTTTGCATGGAAGCTGCTGTCAGGATTGTTCTACCACTTTGTGAATGACATGCAAGTTTGCAGTAAGGTGCATACTTTGGTAAGATGGGAGGAGATCAGTACAAGCAAGTAAAGTGGAGACTACAGGAGGGTGTGGCAACTTAAATTTGCTTAATTGAGAAAGCAAGAAAATGAAGACTAACTTACACAAGGCATAGAAGTATGTGAGAAATGTACAACAACTAGTGAATGTTAATGATGAGTGTAAATGCAAAGGAAAGGCACTAGTGTAGTTATTGCTAATGATTAAAAGGCATCTGTGAGGTGCAGCAAAGCAAGGTTAAAGTGTAGGAGTTTTTACTTTAATGGTCAAAGAGGTTTTATATGCAGAAAATATACTCTGTTGTTGCTCCCCAAATCACGGAGAAAGGTATGCTTTGTTTCATTCAGGGCGAACCAGCAAATACAGTCCTTTCTGTTGCTTTATGAATGCATAGGTAAAATGGACCTTAATTATTTCTATTTTGATAAGGTCTTACACAGGAATAACTAGTCTTGACTTTTTATCTCACTCACTGTCTCCCTTTTCTGTTGCTCTGTAATGGTCTTTAGCCTGTTCAGCCATAGAATTAGTACTATGAAACAGGCTCCATTAAACCAGCTTTCTTGGTGCCAGCATCCCATTCTCACAGTTGACTGCATTGCCCTTACTCAGTTTACCAAAACCCAACCAAATTGACTTATCAGCTCCTAATCCGAACAGGACCCAGTCACTGGATATGAAGGTGGATTAGGAACATATCATAGTCTAGTGGGTGTCTTATTTGTTTATTTCCAGATCCACATAGATTTAGTAATGAGGTTGACCATACATATTAATATAAGCCTTCAAAACCAAGCACTAGGCCCTTGTCAGTGCAACGAAAGATCTTCAAGCAAAACTACAGCATAACAGTATATATATGTATATGTAATGGTATTGTGCAAAGGAACAGGCACTCATCTGATGGAGGTTTTTATGGTCATCCTTACCTGATAGGAGAAAATTCACATAATAGTTTTATGAGAATTATGTGTATTGTGCCATAGAGAAGCTAGGTTTCTTTAGTATGCTTTGTCACACCATTGTCAAATGCAAACATGCTGCCTTCATAAAAGGTTGTCAGGACTGTTGGAGGCTGTTTGTTAAATGGCCCCAAAACACATGACTTTATCCACTTTTTGTTCAAGGTGACAGAACAAATGAAACTCAAACAAAGTAATATGTCAATCCTAACTGAAAGAAAATGCTATTAGTATTGATGTGTGCCTTCCTCAAGTATATTTTTGGTGGGTCGAAACCCAAATGGCCGGGCATACTTATGTGAAAGTGCTTTTCACCGAAGAAGCACTATCATGTAGGTATGCCTGTTGCCGAGGCTGTACTACAGTGCGGGTAAGGGAAAATTCCCTTTTCACCACTGTAGTGCAGTCTCGGAGGGAGAATATTAAAGTAGGGGGGTGTGGGGGGCACCCCTGTTAAAATGTTAATGCAGTGTTTTTTTTTTTTTGTAACATGCTTTAATGAAAGTGCTTTTTCGATAAAAGCCCTTTTTTTAAAGTGTGTTTGGTTGTTATGGATTCGGACGTTTGCTTATTCGATTATTATATATTTTGGTATATGCTTAATGAGAAGAGATAAAATGTGCCACTGTTGTTAGTGTTCTGCTTTGGTAGTTTGCCAAATTAAACTTAGGACAAGTCAGATAAGATGTTATAGGTTCACAGGTAAGTAAGTAGGTTAGCTGCACTTGTGAGCCATTTTAAGCCTAACCAATTACCCTTTTGGTATCTGAATTAATTAATTTGTTGTTAGACTGGCCTTATTCATCCCATGGTTGATAATTACATATCACCCTCATGAGAATAATTGGGTCGTGCCATAAATAATTTTTGGTGAACCATACAAGGGATAAAACATTTAGGATCTGCTTCTGCCCATTAGTAGTACAGGAAGCAGTTCTGAGGTAAATTGTTTGTTCTCATCCCACAGATCCAAGTTGGTAGGGATGATCTTTGATGGGCATGGATGAAGAGTCTTTTTCAGAGCAGTGGTTTTCCTCTGTGAGATAAACCTGTGCCTTCAAACTGTTCTATTAATACTGCAGAAAAGGTTTAGTTCCTTAGACTATTTCAGTAGCAATACTTTAATGACCATCAGGTAAGCTTGGCTGAGACTATAAGATGCAAGTAAGCTTTAATAAGCATACTGTTAAAGAATTGCCAACATTGAAAGCCTTTCTGCTGTTGCCATGTAGAGAATATTTAACTAGATAATGTATAAGCCTTGGGTATTGAAATGCATATGACAGTATTTGTAATAAAGGACAGGATTACATTATTTTAAGAAGCTCATTACACTTGGAGACTTCCAGTCATCTCTGCAGACTTTACCCGTAAACTAAACAGAATGCCAATCGTGTGGTCCATAACCTGTACAGTAATCATTATAAGCAATGTATCTTGAGCTTATTTCTTGTTTGCTTTTCATTTTTTACTTTGATCATGTTTTCCCCATGAAACAAGTAGATAGTTGTCAGGCAGCAGGTCTTTTCTTGGATAAGGAACATGTTTACAAGTGGGGGCATCAGAGATTTCTACTTTCAGCATGTTACTTGATACTTTAATAAAGCTGAATATAAATTATAATTAGAACTGCAGTGCAAGAAGTGGTTTGAGTTGAGTGCTGCTTGTTTTTCTTGTACTTGATTTTGACTGGCATTCCATTAATGTATTTAAAAAGTAATTTATTTTTTCATGCCTCACAACCTTTTTGTTTCCATCTAGATATTAAGTAAGCTGTCATGCAGCCAATGCATTGAAATATTTTTATTTGTCTACACTTCATTTTGTCGTGATTGGACTCTCATAATGACGGTTTGGCACCCACGGCAGTGTATTTAGTTAGTTTTTGTGGTTTTGAGCATAGCTCCTCCCCTTTCTAGTTGGCCAAACCCCTTCCCATTGACCCCACCCATTCAGCTGTCTCCTGCAGCCCCCCTTTGATTTTAAGTCACCAGCCGCCACTGGTAAGCAGTATCTACGTTTAAGCAGAGACCAAGCAACAAGTTACAGAACATTAAATTAACTGACTAAAGGTATTCAGCCACACAAACTCCCATCTCAGGAAACATCCATATTTTGAAAGCTACTTTTATTTGTACAGCTGATGTGGTCTGGAAGAACAGCCTTCAAACTGGGACAGAACAGCCTTGCCAAAAACAGTGAACATTTAGAAATATTCTATTATAAATAAAACTGAAAAACACAGTGACAGAAACATTTTTCTTGGTTTGACTACACTGCTAAATGGTATCTTGGTTACTGTTTTGAAATATGTTTTTCAGACTGTACAACAGATACATACTTTTCTAAACTAATACATATTTTAACATAGTGGAAATAGGTCTGAACAAGGATATAGTGTTCTTTTCCCAGTACAATGTTTAAAATGCCATAATTCACTAGAAATGTCATCAAATCAATTTAATCAGAGCGTAGGAAAACATGTTTATCTTGAAAGCATGCTTAAAACTATGGAAAGGTGGTAACTCTTGACAAGATTCAGTAAATCAATAGGCTCTAACAATACGTTACTTGCAACTGATTGTATAATGCAATGTAAGCAAATTCAGCTTTTCTCTGTGGGCCTCCGCTTAAAATGGGTATTACCCAGTTGGACTTTCCCGGTACATAAAGACAAATAAATAAACTCGGGGCCATCTTCTGTTTATGCTACGCAACCTTGACAGGAACAATACATAGCTCAGACCATTTAGGAAATGCTGAGCCAAAGGCTCAGCAGTCCTGCTGGTTAGATTTGCATACTAAGTTTTCTGGGGCAACATACAAGTTGTGTGTGCAGCAAACATAACAGCTGTTACTGCATTCACACTGTGCAACAGCAAGTTCAGGCTGCAAATATCACAATGTATTTCAATATGAATAAAAAACATTAACAAGTCATATGCCATACTCTAGACTCACTGCAACAAGAAGCTGCAAGGGTTGACAGCACACCAAGAAACTCAGCTTCTGCATGCCTTATCAACTCATTACTTACTTATGAGGGTTTGATTTGGAACCCTCTTTCTAAATAATACATTCTGATTAAGCAGAGTTTAGACAGTTCATTCCATGGTAACACAAAGGTTTTATGAATCATAGATACATCCTTTGTACAGTAGTAACTACACTGAATACACATAATTATTTATAATTTTGGTTAGAAAGAGAATGTAGAAAGTTAACACAACCTTTGACTGAGTTCACACACAACATATGTTCTTTTTGTTAATATAACCATCTATATTAATTTGCAAGCTATACTGCTCATTCTTGAGAAAAAGGTTAATAAACTGTATGATACAATTATATGCTGTTAATAGACTTTTAGACATTTGTACTACATGCCCTGATAAAATACAGCTGTGTGAATATACTCATTATTAGATGTCAGAACAACAGGATAGCTGCAGAAAGAAATCATAACGGGATTGGGAAATGGAAATAGCTGAAGTGGATACCAGTCCCCCAGTCTGACTCTTTTTGTACAGTTGGATGTTCCTACGGATTAGAAGATGTTATACTGTACTATGGCCATTTCAGGCAGCCAGCTATAAAGGAGGAAGAAGCAATATAAGCCCCGTTCTGTTCTTCAATTAGTGCAAAGGAAACAAGTACCAAATGTCAGAATATCAACAAATGCTCTATGGGAGGAGTGAGGAAGACTTCAATGCTTAATGCAAAATAAGCAAAACCAGACTGAGTAATGAGGAGTGTGAATGAAGAGATTATGAAATGAGCAGGTGAACGAGAGTAGCACCGCTGGAACTGAATTCATCATCAAGTCTTGGCGAGTACCTTCACATGGTGAAGCCCGTTTTCACAAATCCTCATGAAGATAACTCTGATATATAGATTGTATATTATATGAGGTTCAAAGGGGGATATTTCAGGTTAAGTCTGTCATCACTGCTTTCTTGTCTTGCCCTTAACCCATTAAGCTGTCCAATTAACAGAGTAGGCCATGGTTACAATTTCACTCCCAGAAAACAACCAAGTTTAAATACTTCTCACCTACTTTTTGCGGATGACCTAAAACTGTATCGTTTATCAGATAAGGAGTTGAAAGCACACCTGCAAGTGGTTAAAACTTTCTCAGATGATATAAGAATGTCATTTGGTCTTGAAAAATGTGCAAAAGTAATGTTTAAAGCAGGGAAGCTTCAGCACCAAGAAAATATCAATCTGGGACATGAATGTGATATAAAAGGACTTGAATAGGAAGACTGTATAAATATATGGGAATTAATGAAGGATCGGCAATAAAAAAATTAACAAATGCAAACAAAACTCAGTAAGGAACCCTTTAGAAGAGTAAAACTAATATTGAAAGCACTCCTGACATTTAGGAGCAAAGTCCAAGTATACACCGATTTACTCTTCTTGTTCTAACTTTCAGTTTTCGTGGGATTGACTGGCCCCAAAAGGTATTGGATCAGCTGGACATGAAAACAAGAAAAATGCTTCATGCTTATCAAATGATATACAAAAATCAGTGTATACCAAGATTATATATTCCTCATTCTAAAGGAAGTATGGGCCTCCTCAAAATTGATTATATGTATAGAGCTACAGTTGTGGGACTGCATAGAAATCTGCTGACCTCATGAGATCTAAACATAGTGAAAGTTTTAAATCATGAGGAAAAAGTCGTCTAAGATGGCTTCCCTGCTTAGTTTAGCAGAGGCATATCGGTGTCAAGTGGGAATGGAAATAAACCAGAAGCAGGCAAAAATCTGGCAGCAACTGAATGTGTCAAAAAACAAAAAAAAAATATAAAGAGAAGGATCCGATGAGAAGGAAAAAATATGGAAAAGGCCCAGATATTGTCGCAAGTTCAGAGATCCTTGAACAACCTCATGTCGATCGGGATTTGACACATGAATAGTTAAGGAGAGTTGAATTCAAACCAAAACATAAACGGTTAATAATGTGGCCCAGGACAGAGGACTATGTACATGGTGGTTTACAATGTCCATTAAACATGTGGGAGAAACAGACAAATACAGGTTCTGTAAAACGGAAATGGAAAGTCACACATATACTTCTCAACCTCTTAGTGCAAGAAATCCGAACAAAGCCCTGACAAAATGGGGGAAGAAACACCCAAAAACAGCTACAGATTTTAAATGCTGCTCTTGTAAACTTAGAAAGTTGCTACAGTAACAGGGTTTGTGTTAACATACATTTTCTGAAAGATTTGAAGTCTGAAACGCAAATATATGTCATTATTTGGTGACTTCAGTTCTCAGATCATCCCAGTGATTTTCCAGAAAAACACTCATTTTTATGGGGAACAGACCAAAAACATGAGGCAAAAATCTGGACAGTTGAGAGGCATGGTCACACGTGTTATTGTTGAGTGTGATACATTCATGGCAGAGGGCCTGTATACTGAAAGGCATAATAATTTGGCAAGAATGTTGCACTGGGAATTGTTCAAATACTACAATATTGAAGTATCTGAGAAGCATTATAAACATGAGCCAGAAATCATTACAAAGAATGATGAAGTTTATATCACATGGGATCACCCATTGCAAACAGATCAGAAAAAAATATACAAAAAAAAACAAAAAAAAAAAACAGATATTGTAGTCCATGAAAAGATGAAAAAAGTAGCATTGATCATTGAAATTGCTATGCCCAGTGATTACAGTGGCTTATGTACAGAAAGACACAAAGTCATAAAATACCAAGATTTGCACACAGAAACAAGAACAATGTGGAAGGATACCCAGACAGTTCCAATTGTAGTAGAAGCAATTTTGGTCTCAAAAAAAAAAATTTTAAAGTTATATTTAGACATGCTACCAGTACATGCAACTCTGTATGAACTGCAGAGGGAGTCAGTTATGGGCACATTGCAGGTGCTGTGAACAGCACTTTTGGCTAACATTAAAGATTGAAACAATACTAAACTCATGAACTTTAATCATACTCTGACCAAGGAATTGGCTCCATTTCTGTCATGGTATCAGAAACCCAAAAGACTTGGAGAAATTAGAGTAAAAACAAAATACCTTATCTATACAACAATAAAGCACAAGGGTGTGTGCATGGTACAGATATTACTAACTACATACTGAGGGTGTTGTATAACATTAGACCTAAAGGTGCGTGCCTTGCAATATGTGGCTGTGTGGTACTGTCTTGCACACATCCTCTTGCTTTATTACATTTTTAAAATTTGCATCTGTATTTTTTGCAATTTGAACTTAACATTTAGTAGTTTATGTATGGTAGTTATATGTTTTGTATTGTATTTTAATGGAAAATAGCTCATCCACTCACTTTAACTAACTGATAGCTGTGCAGGGTTACAAGCTCTTTGAATGTATGGGATTTTGATCAGAAACTTTCAGGATAATCATCTAAAGGACTGTCCTGTCAAATTCCATGATACTGCACGTTCCAGTTTATTACACAGTGCCTCAACTGACTTCTGGCAGGTGAATGAGTCCACATAAGGAGATTGGCATATCAGTATCACAGTGCTTCATAAACACATGCACTGCTTTCCAGGTAACACAGCCTCAAGAGTAATCATTACGTAGACAACTCCAAGAACTTAAAGGCGCATATATGCAAGCAATGATGGTCCCCAGTCACTTCTTCATTTTTAAATAGATTGATCATAGGCTTGCTGTGCCCTAAAAAGTATTCACAAGGGTAAATCAGTCTGGAAGCAACTCCCAAGAACTTAAAAAAAATATTTAAGCTGTAATGGTCTCCCACCCCCATCAATTTTCTTAAATGAGTTCAGGTGACAGCATTATTTGCTGCCTTTATTTAACTATGACGCTATGGTATGTTTATGTGCTTTATTTTTATTTTAATATGCTTTTGTATTCATGAAGTGCTTTACTTTTCCATATTATTAGCTTCAGACCTAACCTCTTAGATTAAGCAATCTGGCAAATTCCTTCTCCTAAATCGTGTGTATATGTAATTTGACTCTTAGATTAGAGTGGTCTGCTTTCTGTTGCTATGGTGACTGTTTTAGTCATAGGTATTTATTAGGCTATTGATCTGTGATAGTCTTAAGAAGCCTAGCTACACATTCCCATGGCAATTATTTGACCTTATTTTTGGCAATATGAATTTTCAAAGACAGGCCACACAAGTATATGTTGGGTACTTACATGCTTCCTCTATCCATGAGGGCCATTAGTGCTAAAACAGGGGTGAGTCTGTGGTTACCCATCCATTCTTTCAAGTTACATTTGAAGAGAGTAAAAGAAATACTCTGATGTGGGGGGAAGCCAGTTACATATAAGCAGTAGTCTCTGAAATCATCCTCTGGCATGTTCTGTTAATCTTGCAAAAGAGACTGAGGTCCCTTGAGTGAGTCTTTATGATACCACTGGACTTCCAAAAGTGTAATAGTTCTGACGGAAGTGGGTCAGTTGAGGTTCTATACAAAAGGCAGAGGTTGCCTGTATGATACTGAGATGAGAGAAGGCTTTGTGACAGTCTGCATAGTTTTTATGGCTTAAGTTCTTAGTATTTTAGTAAGAAAGTGTTGTGGTCATTTAACTGTGACAAGTGTTTGGACAAGTACATACAGAAAGGGGCATTATACTCAATGATCACCTAGTGAGTGCTGTATACAGAGGAATAATTATGTCCCTGGATCTGGATGCCAAACCCTTTGATATAAGCTGTACGATGAAAAAGGACTTCCTTATAACAGTGGATATGTGGTGATCAAAGGACATATTATGGTAAACAAGTTCCCAGACCTCACAACTACTGGATCAGTTTTCAGAAGGGTGTTGTCAGTGTACTAATTACAAAGGGAATCATGCTTGTTGACGGACATGGTTATACACTTCCAGGCATTTTGTTTCAGTTTAAACTATTTGTTTGCGGCAGACTCTCTTGTAGGATAATGGTGTCCTGTACGGAGTTTTTAATGGCACCAATTTACAGTCATCTATCATAATCTATTAACAATAGCTATAACCACTGAGAAGTAAATGCCAAACACGTGTGGGGGCACTCCACTAGTAGCACATCTTGTGCAGGAGGGACAGCCACCCACCCTTTCTTCCTGTCTTTATTTGTGAGAGAGTCTGCTATTCAATGAGTTACACAGGGGTTCATATTTAGCTGGAAGTGTTTAAATTTGATGCCTGAGTTGAGACAGTGCTGAATACATTTGTAAGGCCAGACGGGCAGTGTGCATTGATTTGCTGTTGTCCTTTGCCTCAGTGACTTTTTCGAAGAAGTCAACCAGAATAAGTAGGCAGGAGCTGCCCTTGATTAATCCAAACTAGGCTGAGTCAAGAGTATGCAGATCAGCTATATACCTGTTTATTAGTTCCACAATGATTCTTTCTATAAAGATGAGGCTGATGAGGCTGTGCAAGCCTGTGGGTCTATAATAACCCAGGTCTGTTGTAGCCCCATATTTGAGCAGCAAAATGACTGTTTTGAGGCTAATGTTGAACAGGCTCTGTTGAAGGTTCAAGTTTGCCAGTATGCAGCCTATTATGTTATCCAGCCCCACAGACATTGTGTTCTTGGCCTTAGACAGTGTCTTGAAAATGTGTTCTTGGGTTCTTGGAGATTTGTGGAGAGGGGGTAGATGTGAGAATACTGGAGGGGAGAGGTGGTGAAGCTGGAGCCGAAGTAGTTTGCTAGTAGACTGACTATGTCAGTGGCGGAGTCAGAATAGAAACGGATGGGGGTGCTAATGCTGACCAAACATGAATGTCAGTAGACAACTGGTATTACAAAGTCACACTTCCAGGTACACTCCCCTCATTTTCTTATCATGTAATGCATACTTAAAAATACACATATAAATCTGTTAAAAGTGAATTGCAGAACGCAAGCAAATTTTATTCAGACAATAACAGTATAAGAAGAATTCATAAGTTTAGTCCAAGACCATGGCTCTTATTTATCTTGCCTCGCTACACCACTTGGATAATTTGTGTTTTTTTTCCATCGTTTTAGCACTCTGTCATATTTGAAGGCAGCACTGAATTAACTGAATTAAGCCATGGCATTCTAAATACTCGGGGATGCATTTCAGAGCTTTTTTTTCCCCAATATTTTAACCCAATGATGACCTGAAAAATTCTTGACGAAAGAAATTCAATCTTATTTTCTTTCAAGGAAGAAATAAGTTACAGCGAAGGTTTAATATTTAAAGCTGACAAAACAGTTCTTCAGCTTCAAAGCTGACAAAAACAATATTTCACAATAAAACAAGACGACAAATAATTAAAAAGATACATAAATTATACCTGGAAATAACACCTGTTTTCCCATCCTCCTAAAAGTAGTCATTGGTACCCGTCTGGTATTACATTGGGAAGAAAGTAAATGACTAAATGGCCACAATCACATATTTCAAGTTGTTGCTTCTTATAGTAACACAGCTTGCCTCTTTACCCCTACCCACAAAAGACAGCCATCTTCTTGATACTCCTCTGATGCCAGACTGGGATACAGACGAATAAACAAAATGCCAAAGTAATATGTTTTAATTTGATACTTTCAGATATACATACACATCATACCTCCTTACCCTTATTCCCCAAACGGTCACTTCTAGACATATTTCTTCAGCACACACATAGACATGTCTGATATCGGACTCTGAGGAAAGTGAAAAAAAATTACCGTAATAATGTATTCCAATATACTTTCCTAGACAATGTAATGACCAAGGACAAGCTACTGTGACCAGTTAAGCAATCCTCTGATTTCATAGGTTCATAGATTCATAGATTAGTACTAGGCTAACTGCCATTGTGAGCCATTTTAAGCTTAGCCAATTATCCCTTGTGAGACTCAAACCCTGCACCTTGTGTTTGTAAGGCAAACACCTTAACCATTAGGCCACACTCCCAAACAAAAAAATCTTGTTCATAAGTGAATACCTGGCTAACTGCCCTAGCCAATAACTTAAGGTCAGACTCAAACCCTGTACCTTGTGTCTATAAGGTGATGACTCTAACCATTATGCCAAATACAACCTTTCTGTGAGGAAAGTTAAAGAAATATGACCACAAGGTCTCTAGCCTCCACTTAAATCTGTGGTAACCTTTTGTGCATAACTCTGAGAAGGACTGGGTGTAGACTAGGCCAGGCATAGCGCAGAGGTACAAAGATGGGACCCTCCCTTGCTAAGCCTGTGTCAAAATCCCTGTGTATAGTGGAGGACGATGGGGCACCAGGCCCCAGATGATCTGAATCTGATGCATTTTCTGCCTTATTTTTGAAAAATAATTACTTTTTGCTATCCAATATTGTGTGTCTCCACTGATAAAATTGGAGGTATTATTGTTTCATGCCCCCACACACATACCACAGTTTAAGGAAAATTAATTTACTGAGTTAACAAGGGAAATAAATACAAAATCATAAATAAATCCATAAACAAATAAATACATGTTCACAGGTAAGTACAAGGCTAATTGTCCCTGCAGGCCATTTTAAGGTTAGACAATTATTTTCCTTCCAAAGATGACAATCAAATCTTGTACTTTGTGTATGTGAGTAAACACCTTAATCATTATATCGAATCCCAAATATGTAATTATTTGGAGGTCCTGGTCATAGAAATACTACATCTGGAGGGAAGAGCTACTGCGGTACTTTATTAGTCATGTGAGTTTAAAGAATGTTGCTTGGCAAAAGTTAGCAAATTCAGAAGGCTAACCAGGAAAATAGTAATAACCTGACACAGAACAAGAGAAAACAGCAGACAGAAGTTGGATATCCCCAGAACAACCCCCATAGTAAGCATTTAGCGCACTATGATGGTTTTCAAAGTGTTCACTTCTCTCCCTGGTTAAAGGGCTTCACAGCCCACTGAATAGCCCTACGTGGAATGACAAGCTCAGCCATTAAGGGACATATTCATGGTATATCCCATAATGTGATGGCTCCAGGGGGGGTGGAGTAACGGGTTGTGTGGCAGTCTAGTTTCAGTGGAAGCTGGCTCTAATGGATAAGGATAGTTGAACCCATTCTCTGTATTAAAAAAAGAATGAATAGTCACAAATTACGGAAACAATATTCTTTGCAAGAAATACTGTGAATATATCCTTGAGCTGCTGTAAGAGATACCTAAAGAATCAAACAATTAGATATATAGAGAAAATAAAGATAAACATATCAAGTAAAGAGAGCTAACATAGACTAAGTTTAAGAATAGCTAGGTAAATTTTAGAAATGTTAAGAAAACAGATAAAACAAAGACGAGAATAGCAAACAGTCTCTCTAAATCAGATTCACTGTCTCCCTTTCTTGTAAAATAAGTCAGCTTTAGCCAAACGTTATGCTTGTGTAACCAGATATAATCTGCAGACTGATGTAACGAGATGTCAGTGGTCACCTTTGCTTGGAAAAAATAGTAGTCAACAGCAAGACACAATGGATCCAGAATGCTACAGGTGAATACCAACTTTTATTTTATTTATTTATTTGCAGTTGGTTTACCAGGATAGTCCATTGGGCCAAAAGAACCTGTTTTCAATGGAGTCCTGGGGAGAAAAGCTCCAAAAACAATTAGCAAGGTTACAATAAGGTATTTAATTTCAATTATACAATTCCTATGGACTTGGAAATACAGTAGACTAGTGTACAAACATATACAAATATTACAATCCTGTATTGCTGAAAACAATTTACAATATAGAAACTGAGAGGCTTTTACAACTTAGGGTGGGTTACACTGGATATATCTTTCATACATTCAGGATGAGTAGCTTAATACAATCAAGAGAAAGGTATATGAGCTGACATAGAACCTTTCAATATAGAAACAGAGAACCTTTTCCATCAGAGGGTATATTTACACTAAGGTACCTTTAAGTATTCAGAAAAAGCTAATACAAGCAAGAGCAAGATCTATGAGTTTAGGAGAGTAAGTAGAAATTCTCATTATGAATAGGGGAGGAAAAGTGAAAATTCTCAGTATGAGGAGATTATGTTGGGTGGGAGCAGGAACATTCCCACTGGGAAATTAGGTGTGAGAGAAGGGATTTTTTGAACGAGAAGTGATTTGTGATGGTACGAATGGATGGGGGTAAGGAGTTCCAGAGACGAGCAAGACTGTAGGATAAGAGATTTATTCTAGGGGGACGAATTGGTTTATACAGTTCAATTAAGTTTTGGTTGTTAGATCTTAGAATTCTATCAGGGAGGTGCATTTTGAAGGTAGAGGAAAGGGATGGGCAGAGGGAGGGATTGAAGATGAGTTTGTGTGCAATAGTCAGTTGGACGTAGGTGAGGTGATTGGGTAGTTCTAACCATTTTAGTTTGTAAAGAGCTGAACAGTGGTGTGAGGAGGACTTATGGGAGGTAGCAAGCTTGACAATTTTGTTATAGCAAGAGGAGAGTTGTGTATTGAGAGAAGATTGTAGGTTAGTTAGAAGTGGGGCTCCATAGAGGAGGGATGGGATGAGAAATGTGGTAGATAGGGTGAGTTTGGTGGAGGGTGTAAGATAATGATTCTGTCTGTAGAGCATGCCGAGTTTTTGGTGGGGTTTTTTTATATTTAGTTGAAGATGGGAACTGAATTTAAGCTGACTATCAATTTGGACCCCAAGTAATTTGGCCTCAGATACCAGTTCTAAGGGTGTATTGTTGTGACTAGTAATAGTGAAATTACTTGGATTGAAAAAGGTAGCTTTAGAGGGGGTGAATACCATTACTTTGGTTTTGGAGGCATTGAGTACAAGGTGATTTGTTTTCATCCATTGTTCGGTGGTTGAGAATGCATCTTGAGTAAGCTTTAACAGTGTGGGGATGGAGGTAGCAGAGCAGATTATAGCTGAATAATCTGCGTATTGGATAATTTTAGTTGAAGGGACAGAGTTATGGAAATCGTTTATGAATATATTAAAAAGCAGGGGACCCAGTATAGATCCTTGGGGAACACCAGTTGGGGTGTTGATGAAAGGGGAGGTGGCTTTTTTCCATCTCACTGCCTGATATCTATTGGATAAGTAGCTAGTGAACCAGTTCAGAGAAAAGGGTGACAAGTTAAGCTTGGAGAGTTTAGTTAGTAATAAATTGTGGGAGATAGTATCAAAGGCTTTAGAGAGGTCTAGTAGGAGGGTAGAGACAATGTGTCCTGTGTCCCGGGCTTTGTTCACAGCTTCCAGGAAGGAGAGTAGGGCGGTCATAGTACTGTGTCTTGGTCTGAAACCATGTTATGTTGGAGTTAGTAGGTTATTGTCTAAGAGGTATGGTAGGAGTTGTAGGTGAATACACTTTTCTAAAAGTTTAGAGATAGGAGATAGAATAGCGATGGGACGGAAATTAGTAATATTGTTATTGATGCCTCCTTTGTGCAATGGAACAACAAAAGCCTTTTTCCAGATTTGGGGTACCGAGCTTTCTTGAATGGAACGGTTGATTAAAATGCTGATGGGGTAGGCAATGGCTTCAGCAGCTATACTGAGAAAGTACGAAGGAATGTTATCAGGGGCATTAGAGCATGGTTTTAGTTTCTGCAGTAGTTTTTTAGGGGGGATGTGGGTATAGGTTTTAGTGAGAATGGTGGGGGGAGGGGGGGATTTGAGAATGTTGATGATGGAGTGGAGATAGGGGGATGAGCAGTGGTGGGGGGTGAAAAGTTGGTAGGGGAGGATTGGGGTGTAGTGGGGGGGGTATGGTGGGGTTTGAAGATGAAAAGGATGAGGTTACTTGCTTACTTAGACATTGGTGAAATGCCCCTTTACACACTTGACAGATGTTAATATGCTTCAGTAGTAAATCTCCAGCACAAAATATCTTCTAGGCTGGGCTATTCGAGAGCAATATCATAATCATGGAAGCAAAATAAGTAATTTATAAGTTATGAGCATTTAAGGCTGTTTCTGATTGGGCAGTGGTCTGTGTTTGACCTTCCTGATTGGTCTGGTTGCTATTCAAGGCATCTACCAAGAAAAGGCTACAACAAGCCTACAAAATTACCTGTGCTAAAGACTTGAATCTTTCCCGTGATATATAAGGGACCCCACTGGAGAGAGAGGTATGTATCCCAGAGACTACCCCTTCTCCTAAACAGGCTTTCCATCCATGTGAAGCAGATTTCCTCCCTAACTCAATTTAAGTGTAACCTGGACAACTGAATGGGGAACAGGAAATTCATCCCTGGTTTGGCACCCGGGACCTAGTGAACACAGACAGCCTGTAAATGGTTCATCTCCCAAGCTCCTGCTCATAAATGTTTCATCTCCCAAGCCCCTGATTGCACTTAATAACAGTACCAGAACTTGTAAGAGGTTTGGGATGCATGGCAAGTTTTAAAAAGGCCTTTGTGGTTGTTAGCCTAGTAAATACCTTTGAACCTATGACAGGTCAAGTGTTCTGGAAAAAACTGCATAATCATTAAAATGATTTCTACTTACTGAAGCTATAAATGGATAAGCCATGAAATGTCTACACAGTAAGCTGTAATGTAAAATGCCAGATACGGGAAAAAAAGTTCATAGGTTGGTAGTAGGCTATCAGCCCTAGGGCCTATACAAGCCTAGCCATTACAATTCCCTGGATATTTCTTCCCACAATATTTACTTCCCTGGACCCTTGTCTAGCAGGGCAACTGATGTGATCCCTGGGGTGAATTTCATATCTCCCATCCAATCGTCAAGGTTCCTTTTGAAGAGGGCCATGGAGGCGCTCTGCTTGACATGTATGGGCAGTCTATTCCAGAGTATGGGGAGTCTCTGGGTCAGGAACCTATCCCTCCAGCATGTTTTGTTCATTGTGATGACAAGGTTTAGATCCCTGGAGCATGTGGCTCTGAAGGATTGGGATTTCTTTAAGTGGAGCATGTCCAACAGCTCAGGGTTTGACATGGCCTTATATGTTAAGCAGAGATCGCCTCTGAGTAGACAATATGCCAAAGAGTATAGCTGGAGTTTTTTTAGACGGTCGGCATAGGGCATCTGCTTTAGGCCTGTGATTCTTTTAGTGAGGTATTTCTGTGGCCATAACAGCTGTTGCAGATTACTTGTGAGGTACATATCAAACAGGGCACTGTACTCTTATAATGGGTCTAATGGGGGATGAGTACAGTGGGACAATGACCTCCTTTTCTCTGGATGAAAAGCCCTTAGTGATGAGGTGTGCCACATAGAAGGATTTCCTGACTGTTGTGGCAATGTGGTTATCGAAGGTAAGACCACTGTCCACCTGTGTCCCTAAGTCTCTCATCACACTTTCGATGTTTAGTGTACTGCCACCTATGTGGTAATTCATGGGTACATGATTTTTCCCAAAGGGGATAACTGTACATTTCTTGGCATTAAGCTTGAGCCCAAGGCTCTGGCACCAAGCATCTGTTTATGTAAGGCCCTTTTGTAGAACATCCACATCATTTGGGGATTCAAATAATGGCTCCTAATTTGCAGTCATCTGCGAACTTTGTTAGCCAGTGTCCCTGGCCTGTACTTCAGAGAAGCAGACGCCAAACAAGAGCACTCCCAGGACTGAACCCTGAGGTACACCACTTGTCACTTGTCTGGAGCTGGATTTGGAGTCGTCTACTTTTACAGTCTGGGTTCTGTAAGTAAGCTAGCTGGCAACTCATCGAGTGACATAGGGATTTATGCCCAGCTTAGTAAGTTTATCTATGATTCCAGAGTGGGGGATGGTGTTGATGGCCTTGGCGAGGTCCATATAGGTTGTGTGGACCGCCTTACAATCATCCACAGCTCTGGAGACTGATTCGAAAAAGTCAATCAGGTTCAGGAGTCCAGATCGGCCCTTCACAAACCCAAACTGGGTGGGGTCCAGTGTTTGAAGGTTGCCAATGTCTTTGTTTATAAGTTCCATGATAATGCTTTCCATGCCCTTGCAGATCAGGCTTGTCAGGCTGATTGGACGGTAGTTCCCGGGATCCAGGTTGGATCACCCCTTGTGGAGTGGGATAACTGTAGCTGTGGGCCACTCAGTGGGCACAAAGCCTGAGGTAAGGCTATGATTAAACAGGACACATAAGTGAGGTGCCAGTTCATTTTGTAGTTCATGTAGTACACAGCCCGGGATGTCATCTGATCCCATGGATGCTGTATTCTTAGCTTTGGAGAGTGTGCTTTCTACCTGTGTGGCCGTGATTACTGGAACTTGGCAATCTTTTGGTATCGAGATGGGCCCTTTAGGGGGTGAGAGGGGGGGGTGAAGTTGGCACTAAATCGATCTGCCAGGATATTGGCAATATCTTTGGAATCAGTATATTTAATGCCATTCTGTTGTAGCTCAGAGCATATCTGAGTATTGCCATTTAGATTCTTGACATAACTATAGAATGCCTTGTGATTGTCTTTGGAATCTTTGGCAACTTTTTTATTTGTAACTAGCTTTGGAGGATTTTATGAGGGATCTCAGCTTCTTACTGAGGCTGGTAATGGAGTTTTTTGCATCCTGGGATTTTCCTCTTTTCTGCAACAGTTTCTTTCTTCTGTTGTACAGTTTGTTTATGGCAAGGGACCACCAGATTGGCTTCCTTTTTTTGGAGAAAGTGCCTTGGTTCTATATGGGATGGCACGATTCATGCACGAGTGGATGTGCTCGTACAATGCCTTAGCGTAGGATTCAGCAGTCGAACTTTCAGCTCCCGTCTGCATGGGTGTCATGAAGTTTGTCACTTCTGACTTGAGTAGCATGAAGTTGGCTTTGGAGAAGTTTTTTAAGGAGGTTTCCTTACTGGTGGGTGGGGGTGGGATGTGGATGTCAAAGGTGATTTGCTTATGGTCAGACCTGACCAATGAGGGGGTGACCACTGGTGTGGAGCATCTATCTCCCATGTTGGTAATGACCAGGTCTAGGATATTGGAGCCCCTGGTGGGACAATGGATTAGTTGATCCAGGGCGTTGGAACTTATGAATTCCAAGAACAATTGGGAAAAGGTGGTAGTACACGAGCAGTTTTCCCAGTTAATGGCAGGGTATAGCTGAAATCACTCTGTATTAGGGTGTTTGGTTGTATCTTAATATTTGCCAGTATGTTTAGAAAGGTGTAGTGAAAATCTTGAGGCATGGTGGGGGATCTGTAGCAAGCTTCAATTTGGATTGCAGTTTTACCTACTGTTAGTTACACCTGGAGAATTTCAGAGGCATTGTGTTGGGCAACTAGCCTGGACGTGTGTACATTCTTGGTGAATATGGACACTCCTCCACCTTTAGTGTTTCGGTCTTGGTTTGCTGGCCGCAAAGTGTGGTAAGAGTTGCAGCCTGGTATTGCAGGGGTGCTCTCTGGAGCCTTGAACCAAGTCTCAGTTACTGCACATACATCAATGTTCTCCATTTTTAGGAGTGCCTCGACAGAGTGCATTTTGAGGTTTAGACTTCTAGCATTGAGTAGCATTACCTTCAGATTTTGCATGCTTGTATCTGTTACGGTGGTGGTTTTGTTCTTTGAACCTTGCCTAAAAAAGTCACTATAGGGGTGGCAAGAACTTTAGCCAGTAACCTGAATCCCAGGGGTGACAGGTGCAGACCATCTCTGGCAAAGTATCATGTTTTGTCGATCATGTCATCCCAGACAGAGAGATACTGGATCCTCTTTGAATGACACGAGAAGCTTAGCCAATTGTTGAAGTCAATCATTTTGTCCTTATACTGTGGTATATACAGGGAGAAGGCAGGATGCTACTCAGGGCTAGGGTCATACCTGCCTGGGCCACATGATCCTAGAGTTCTTCCATGTCTCTTTTCATGTAGTCCAGGGAGGTACGTCTCAAGTCATTCACTCCAACATGGACAATGACAGAGTTGTATTTGTACTTGTTGTGGAGAGACTTGAGTGCATGCATTATGTGGCAGATCCTGGCACCTGACAGGCAGCTGACTGTAATTTTCTCCTTGTTCAGCCTGGTGAGTGGGACATCAGTGTGCCTGACTAGAGAGTCACCTATGACTAAAGTGTTGGGTACGTTGTCTTGCCTTAGGGGCTCTTGTTGGGTGGCACACTGGTGTTGTGAGCTATGTGTCACTTTGGTTGTAACTGGTGTTTGTTTGCGTTTCAGCTTCAGAGGTCCTTGTTGCTTGGGCAGGTTAATGTTAAGGGCCTCCGCATATGTGGATTTGGTGTTGCTATGTGTGGGTGTCGATGGTGTGGGTTTTGAAGGAGTATGTGTTGCTTGACGTGTAGTGCAGGTGTTAACCTTCCCCTCTTGACTGTCTAGTACAATCTTGGCTGGAGAGAGCTTTGCTTCCAGTTTGGCTATGAAAGTGCATCTTTCGCAGGTTGTAGTGTTGGGTGGTAGAAGCAGAGGGTTGTCTGTGTACATAAGGCAGTTGCTGCATTGCCCCAGTATACCCAGATTCACCAGGTGGACAGGAGAAATCACCAGAAGCTGACCCTTGAACATGCCTGTTTAGGTGCTTTTTTGTGAAGTACAAGAGCTGTTTCCCTTACCTTTGTAACTGATAGGTGACCTGAGTTAACCTGATAATGCAGTAGTAATTCCAATACTCCTACAAAATTGCAGTTGAAAGCACATCTTAATTTCATAACACTCCATCCACAGTGCAGAAGAGTTTCAATATCAGATGACCACATTACACACTGTAGCAGCCCACAGCCTGCAAGCAGCATCGACAGACAGAGCAGCAGCCTAAGCAGTCAGTCAGGCTTTGTAGCAGCTAACTCCTAACAAATCAAAAATAAGGCTAGTTGTCAAGGTGCGTACTACTTTATTCCCTTACAGCAACCAAATACTTCACATGAAGACTAAGCACTGAAGTTGCAATTCAGCTGCAAATCAGTTCAAGCAAGTATGAACTTGACAGGACAACAAACACGTTTGCTGGACAAATGAACATCATCAGCAAAACTGGAAAGGCAGTGCAGTCCTTAATTCCTCATTCCTCACAGTGCAAAGCCATTAAAAGTTTTAGAGACAGCGCCTATTAAATGCATTCAATAAAACTTTTAAACTGCAGGTGTAACGACAGGGGAACACTGCTAAAAAACACTACTGTGAAGATAAAATACATATGCCATTACAGGTACAACCCAATAATTGCACATTAAAAAAAAAAAAAAAAAAGATTTATACTTTTAATGTGCTCTCTCCACTGTCCTTCCCATTATTAAGGAGCCTTGTTTGATACTGTCAAATATTCATTATTAAATTAAAATAAGTGATATGGATATATCAAACAAAACACATTAATGCTGGATGCAAAAGTTTGAGCAGTAAATACCAGATTGTCACAGTGTTACTCCCATCCCCCCCAACACACAATTATTTCTGTGCTCTGTTTACATAGATAACGAAAGGCATCACGTATACCAAAACTATCACTGTAGTGGCATCAGTCTGGGTAATAACAATATAACAATTTAGCATTCATCACCTTGAATACATTGCATTTCTTCAGTATCTCATTTATACCCCTTTTATATTATTTACAGTTTTCAGCAAGGGATCAACAAAGCTAAACTAAATTATAAAGGGAAAAGAAAGAACCCAGAATTACAATACAATAAACTGAAGTTAGCATGGAATGTTTCTAATTTCCTCCTGTTTTTATTGAAGCACAGAAACAGCATAAGAAAAATGTCTGAGTTAACTAAAGGCTGTGGTCTTGTCTGTCTGATTCACAATCAGACTTAGTAAATTGCAATTAATTCTACATCTGCCGCAGCTTCTGACTACTCCCCTCAGAAACAGTAAAATGGGCACAGCTTTTGGAGCGTCATCATTTCAAGAGTCTGGGATGTGGCATGGCTGGATGATGTATGGATGTCAGGAAAAAAAAATAAAAAAATTGTAATTTATAAGGGGCTATTCATAATTTCATGGCACTGTTATATAAAGATGAAAGTCTGTATTTTCTGGGAACTCATGGGACAGTTGAGAGATCAGCATACACTGAACGTAGTCAAGCTGTTTCTGCATTAGTATACATTTGTCGGAAGGATTATGTAATATTAACCTCATAAGGTGACTGCAGTCCTATCATATTGCCATAAAACTGCAAATTTTACAAGGGACATACAAAAGATATGAGGCAAAATGACAGGGACATTTTGCAAAACCAGAGACAGCTAAAAATTACTCTTAATAATTCTTACCCATTCTGCTTCACTTTCACTGTGAAAAACTTAAATCAAACACATTCCAACTCACAAATCCTGCAGTCTCAGCAAACGTAGAGAGATGCAAAAGCAGTTCCTGTATAGGGTTGCCATGTTGCCACCTTTTCAAATGCCCACAGTGGGACATGTTTTTTACAAACGTCAGAGTTTGCAAGGCAAATCATACCCACAGCCAGTACATAGGACAGAACTTCACTTTTTTGCCTACATAACTGCTTATTCTTGTAGCACTTTAGTTGCTTATTCTGTTTCTTATAACATTTAGGTGTTTCAGAAACAGAATAACTGTTTTATGCAACTATTACATTAAATATAGGAAATATGTTTGTCCTAATATCTCAGGACATTTGCCATTTTTCCAATTTTTATGCAGGACACAACTGGCCAAAGAATTACTGTCCCTCGCAAAGTGGGACAGGTGGTAGCCCTATTCCTGTAAAGCTCTTTCCAGTAGTGAGAATCAAATCTTGCACCTTGTGATTGAAAGGCATGCACCTTAACCACTGTACCACTTGGCTTTTCAGGGCTTTTTGAATTAGTTCTCATCACGCAACTCCCGAAAGTGACTGGACTGTGATGATCAGATGATAGGAAACTGATAGTCACAGTCCAGTCGAATTTCAGAAGATACCTTGCATAGCTTTAAAAATGGTCATGTGGCACAAGGTGAAAGTTAAAAATAAAATCTAAATATCCAAAGATCCTAAACACGAGTGAGGTGATTGGTAATGGGCCTTAGCCCCACCGGTAAATCCACCACTGTATGTCCTTTGAGTATGTGATATAATTTACTGTAACTCTGCACAATGCTGGCCATTATTTCTGAGATTTCTAATGCAGTTACAGAATGCTTTCTGATTATCTTTCACCTGGGTGGCTATTTTTACCTTATATCTGCCTTTGGTTGATTTCATCAGGATTTGGAGTTCCTTGTCTAGTTTACAAAGGGCAATTCTAGACTTTTGGAGAGTTAGATTTATTTTGCATTTAATGAGTTTTTTTATTATAGAACCTGATTATGCTAGAGATCTACCACAGGAGTTTATTTTAGAATTCCACATTTTATTTATATCTGAGGTGGACAGATGCATCTATCCACCTGTTTACATATGCAGAAAACATGGCAATGAATGAACCGCATAAGCAGTGAGGTCACTGAGGTGGAAAGGGCTTTTGAATTTAGTCAGGTCAACATTCATTTTTAGTAGATTAGCTTTTGGATAGTCTCTGATTACTGCGGTACTGGTGGGTGCATATAGCTTCAATCTTTAAGGTGAATGTGACGACTTTTGATCCGATTTCACCAGAGAGGAGGTTACAGGACACGGGGAGCAGAGGTGTCTCATACTGGTAAGGGCCAAGTCCAGGATTTTATCTCCCCTGGTTGGGGTGTAGACTAACTGATCCAGGAAATTTTATTTATGAAGTCCAGAAATCACTGAACATACATGTTTGAGAATGTGTAAGTCTCCCAGTTGATGGTGGGGTAGTTGAAGTCTCCTAGGAGAATGGTGTTTGGCTTAATACGTAGGGACTCCATACTGGTTAGGTATGGGGTCCTGTAGTTAGCTATGATGTGATAAAGGGTTTTGTTTATAGTAAGATGAGTATTGAGGACTTCCACATCATTATTTTGTATATTGAATGTGGAGGTGAGGTTTTTTTATGAATATACAGACACCTCTGCCTTTAGTGCCTACTTCTAATGTGGTGGACCTGTACATGTGACAGGCAATGAAGTCTACCACAACAGTATTTTACAGGTCTTGATGGGTCTCTGTGATGACGCATGAATCCACGTTTTCCAGGATAAGTAGTACTTGTATGGTGTGGAGTTTTTGTTAAGGATCCTAGCATTGCTCAGCAATACATTTATGTTGTTGTGATTCTGTTTAGTTACGTTAGAAGTTTTAGAAAATTGACTTTACCTAAAAAAGTTACAGTGGAGGAGGGAAAGGTTTTAATCAATATGCAAAGCCTTGAGGGGAGAGATGCAGGCCATTCCTGGCAAAGCAGTTTGAACTGTCTACCATCTCTTCATTTTAAGAACAACAACTGTACAATCTTCAAAAATAAAACAAAAACATCTGCAGTTTAAATAATTAAAATAATTATAACAAATTAATGATAATATAAAAACATTGGTTAAAAATTAATACAGGTTATATGACAATCATTTAATATTTATAAAACTTTTACACAACTTTTAGAGAAATTAAATGTTAAGTTAGTCTAATTCAAACAGGAATTGCAATATGAAATGATGGAAGGAAAAAACAAGCTTATGGTATATTTAGAGAGATAGTCAAGGAAGAGAATTGGACAGAAGGAAGTAAGTAAGTGAAGAAGGGAGAGTAAGGAGGTATAAGGAATGAAAAGGTACATGTTCACATGTAGGGATCTCGTTTATCATGGTTTTGAGCAAGATGAGAGACAGATTTTAGCTAGGAAGTCTTTCAGAGTGGTTTGGAAAGATGGGAGGGAGGGTATTGAACTGATGGATCCAGGAAAGGAGCTATACGAGTAGAGACAATGCCCAGCAGATCTGATAGGTTAGTAGACAGACATAAGTTTTTGGTCAATGGATCACAATGACCATCCAGGAACTTTATTGCGTAGAATGTTTTTTAGTCCTGGACAGGCAGACGGATGCTGTATAATTTTATAGGCGGTAAGAAGCTGTGTACATATGTTAGTTGATATGGCAGTTCTAACCAGTTTAGGCTTTTTAGTGCTATACAGTGGTGAGTTCAGAAAGGGGTTATATGTATTGTATCCTACAAAAATGAAACCAGAATCTAAGCCAACCACTCAAGTCAATTAACTTTTGATCATATTGTGGAATCTATTTTGGTGATAGTAGAATATTGCTCATGGCTACGTTCATACCTGTCTCAGGCACATACTCTGACAGCTCTATCATATCTCACTTCAAACAGTCCAGGAAGGTACATCTCAAGTCTTTTACATTCACATGTGCAATGACTGTCACATGGGTAAGTTTGATACAGGGATTTCAGTGCTAATACCTAAAAGGTAACTGACTGGGACCTTCTCTTTGCCAGCTTGGTGAGTGGTATATTGGGGTGTCTAAATGGATCTAAGGCTAATTACCTACAACACGTTTCAATGAAATTGAAACAGATGAGCACACTTTGCAAAAGTGCTTTTTCACCGAAAAAGCACTTTCATGAAAGTCTGCTAACAAAAAAAAAAGACAATATTTAAAGTAAAACGATAACAGTAATCACGTTTATGCAAGCCCCCCTGTGCCCCCCTACTTTTATATTCTCACTCTGAGATCGTAATACAGTGGAGAAAAGTGGATATTCCCTTATCCCCACTGTGCCACAATCTCAGCAAAAAACATTTTCTCATGTTTTTCTTTTCTTTAATTAATTTTCACGAAATTGCTTTTTCGGTGAAAAAACACTTTTGGCAAAGTGTGCTCGCCCATTTCAGTTTTATTGAAATGTGTAGGCAATCATGATTCCTAGACCCATCTAAATATGGAGTCAGCTATGATGACGATTTTTTTTTTTTTTTAAACAAACATCTGTGTTAAATGATCACTTATGACACAGGCAATCATACATTTATATGAATGAAAACAAATCACATTGACACAGTCCCAGTTGCTAGCATTTTACATTACAACCCATACTGACATAATTCTAGTTGCAAACATTATACATTGCTTATAATATACCCAATCACTGTCAGTCAAACAGTACATAGATCATTCAAGTCCTGCCCTCTTTTAAACCTCATACCTCCCTCCCCTGTATGCACTGTACCCACAATTCCCATTTTTTCCTATGTAATTTGCTCCTAACCTTTTCAAAAATACCAATTCCAGTTGTTTTATCTCTGCTTCTATATTCACTATTTCTAGTACTGTTGGTTTACACTTTGATTTCCATTTTCTATTAACTGCTTTTTTGGCAGCCACCATAATTACACTCTGCAAGGCCTTACTATGTCTAGGCAATTCCGATTCTATATCGTAGCTAAAAAAAAATATTTCCCTAATTACATCAATTTGCACACCCAGCATCTCTAACAGAGTAGCCTGCAAGGAATCTTTAAAGTCTGCCAACTCATTACATTCTGAGAAAATATATTTCCAATTACCTCTTTCTTCCCCATCACAACTCCAGCATTTGCTGTCTAGCTGAGGAAAAAATCTCTGGAGTCTACTTAGGGTATAAAAATATCTCTGTAAACATTTCCAAGCAAAAATCCTAAATCTTCCAGATTTTGTTGCATATTTGTGATACATACATATATCCCCCCATTGTTTCTTTGTGATTTTCTTATCCAGTCTCTCTTCCTAACCTCCTCTAATTGATTCTTAAAGTTATCATGCAATATTTTATATGTTCTACTGATTATTCCCTTTTACCAGCAGCTTCTGTTCTAGATTCTACTAAAATCTCTTCCAGTGCTGGTCTTTTGCTTAGGACCCCCCATTTCTTTCTCTTTGCCTATACTCTGATATTGATCTTTGATAGGAAAAGTCTCACACCTGCAGTCCAAATAAATTCTTGGCGTCTTCCCATTCTATTACCTTTCCCTCTCTAGATATTTGCTCCCAATACCTTGGTTCCTTTGCCAGTTTCCTCTAGTAAATTCCAGTCCCTCTTGCCTATTATCTGTATCCTTAACTGCAGTCATCCCTATCAGCAGAACCTCCTTTCTCCATTCCCGTGTTGGCCTAGTTCTTAGAATACTTTCTGCTACTTTATGAATTTAATATTCTGCATGAGTATTGTTATTCTCCTTAAAGGTCTGCATCAAAAATCCCAGGCTTTCCTTGTTTCTTGAGCTTTCCCCCTGTTTCATCATCACCTCTTTCCATGCTGAATTACAGTTTTCTGCGTGTGCTGTGTATAGGAGTCTTAACTATGTTGGTTTAAAATACCCCTTCAAAATGGGTAATTCCAGTCCACCTTGTTATATTTGAAGAATAATCATATCTCACTTAACTCTTGCCGTCTTCCCTCCAAGATAAAATCCTTCATCTCTTCATTAATATTAACTGCTATCCACAAATTCTCCTCTGGTTGATAAAAATACACATGACCTGTGTATAACACCAAATGGACAAAAACATTTTAACTGCTTACATCTTACTATCCATACCTATATAACAGAGATTCCATTTTCTCAGTCTTTGTATTATCTTTTGTTTAGTCTCTTCCCACATATACTTAGCTGCCACACCAGAATCATTGTTAATCCATATTCCTAAATACTTCATTTTAACATTTCCCCATAAATACGGAGATTGCTGATCCACTTCATGTGGGGTACATAATTTACCACTACTGATTTGTTTTAGCTTCATTAATTTTGTATCCCAAAAAAACTGAAGCTATCTCAAAATGTTCCACAACACTGCAATATCCGTTTCTGGTTTAGTCATGTATAAAATAATATCATCTGCAAACAGAGCCAGCTTTTCTTGACTACCATACCAATTATATCCACAAATTACTGAGTCTCTTATTTTCTTTGCCAATGGTTCTAAATATAATACAAAAAAGGGGGAAAGAGGACACTCCTGTCTGGCTCCTCTGTTCAAGCAGAAGTCATCAGTGAGGACCCTACCTACACTAATTTTTACCTCCAGTCCCTCATATATCCCCCTAATCAACCTTATACTTATAATTTTTTCAGGGAATGCAAATGCTTCCATTGCCCTACAAATAAAGTCCCAGCTTACTCTGTCAAATGCTTTCTCTGCATCAGGACCCACCAACAACTGTGGTATTTTCTTAGATTCTGCTTCCCTCTGGATCATCAGTAATCTGTTAATGTTGTCAAATGTTTGCCTCCCCTCCACAAAACGGGTCTACATTAAATATTCGAAGGTACAAAATCACAAGTACCTTTTAATCAACACCTAAGTGTTGAACATCCTTTTGAGTGAATGGCCACATCATCGATTTCTTTCCAAGGGAAAGAAACCAGTTGGCCATTACTTTAAATCTGCCCTTTTTCTCACTGTAGTGCAATCTCAGAGTTAGTATATTTAGTTGGGGGTGTGAGGGGCACAGCGCCCCACATTGGGTGATGTTTGCTACATTGTGTCATGGGTTGTTGGACTACTAATTTCTTTCCCTTGGAAAGAAATCAATGATTTGGATGTTCGGTGAAGAGGACGTTCGACAATTATTTGTCGAATGGGTATTCGTGATTGTGTAATTTTGAGGTTATAATATAGACCCCACAAAACCAAACTGATCCATATCTATCAATTTTGGCATCACTTTTGTCATTTTTTTAGCCATTATAGACAAATACTTTATAATCATGGTTTAGTATTGAAATGGGTCTGTATGAACCTGGATCTTATGGATCTTTACTCACTTTAGGTATTACAGCTACCACTACTTTTTCCAGGGATGCTGGTACTTCTCCTTCGCTTAAAATACTGTTGAACAAAACCTTCTAGACTTTTCTCAGTATTTTTCCTCCTAGCTTCCACAGGAATACCATCTATTTCTGGGGACTTTCCTGTAGATTGGTTATACATCACCATTTTAATCTCATCTCCTCCTGTCCTGTTAGTACTTGAGCCTCATCTACCTCTAACCTTGGCATAATTCATTTTTCCATTTGTATCTTTTCTTGATTTCCACATTTCTCTGCTTTATACAGACCTTCATAGAATTTCGGAAATATTTCTAATATCTCTACAGAATCACTTGTTGCCTTCCTTGTTATAGGCTATCTAAATCTGGCGACAGCCCTTTCAACTTTCTGTTGCCGGAGTCATTGTGCTAAGTTTTTGTGCTCTAAAGTTATTATCAAAAAATAGTTGCTTAACAGCAATCTTTCTAAACTCATTCATGTTATCGAGGTAATCCCTTACTTTCTGTTTACCATTCTGCTGTTGCTCCTCTTCTTGTGCCATGAGATCCCCCCATATTCTGCAAACCTTTAACATCTGTCAGTTCCTCCAAATAATTCTTATTTCTTAACCATATCTCACTTTTTTCTTTCTACCCTATTTTTAAACTCCACATCAATTTTATCCCACTCCCTAGCTATAGTTTCAGAAAAAAAAATCTATCTTCTCTAACAGTTCCTGCATAATTTCCACTACTTATTCCTTAAATTATTCTCTTTTCAAAAGATAGGTGGAAAAGCACCAGTGTCTCATTTTTATTTCATTACCCTGTGTTTTTATTTCAGTTATTATTGGAGCATGATCTGAAATAGTTATTGGGGGTATATCAATACCTTCAATTAAATGCACATTTTCCTGTGAAATGTAAATTCTCT
This sequence comes from Protopterus annectens, assembly GCF_019279795.1. NCBI lineage: Eukaryota > Metazoa > Chordata > Ceratodontiformes > Protopteridae > Protopterus > Protopterus annectens. Next base: position 530,494,013 of record NC_056740.1, on the reverse strand, counting down.
CTAGCCTAGCCCAGTTTTTGCATTTTGGGGAATAATATGTAAATTCACTCCGAAATCCTAGTACTGAATTCACATCTTCCATGCAAAATATTTTCATAAATTTCTTCAAACGTCTGCCCTCCTTTGTTATATTTTCCCTTATGAGCTCCCCAGACATATCCTCGCTGCTGCAAATCAAATTTCAGACCCCACCTGTAAATCATATACCTTGCTGAAAGCTCATTATTTCTCCCAGAATTTTCTTTAGCTCCATTATAACAGTTTTAGATGAAATATAAATACATGCCAGTGTAATCCTCCTCCTTTCCAGTAGCCCCATCTTTTTTATCCTCTTCTATCACTACTTGAGCTTCTCCTGCAAATAATATAAGTACTCCTTTTTTCCTTTGTCCAAGGTATTTTGCTGAAAAACCACCCTGAAAACATTTCTTTATCAACTTCACATGTTCATTTCTCTTCTTTCCAAGTGTGTCTCCTGTAGCACAGTTATTTGCACTCTACATTTTTAATATAATTCACCACTCTTTCTTCCTTTTTGTATTTATCTGTGAGACCATTTGCATTTAAAGACAATACAGAAAAAATCACTGTATTAAAAAGTTATTATTCCCACCTTTTATGTATAACAGCTTTTTTTTGTTAAATGTCTAGTTCCAGCTTTTGTATTACATGCATACATTCTTTGGCAGGTTGAACTTTTAGCATTTGTTTCCTGTTATATCCATTTGAGCCTATGTCACATCTTACAAAACTTTTTGTTTTATTGAATGCCCTCATAAAAAAAACACACCCCAATATCCCCCTAAAACCTATTAACTTAATACTAACACACAAAATTATGCATATCTTCAAATACTGACATTTTACCCTCCTAATAGGAACAAATGTTAAAATAAAAGAAAGGTTATCCATGCTAAGGCACATGGTACAGCCTATGCTTCTACTAAGTGTTGTCTTTTTTGTCTTATTTTTCTAGCTCTCCCACATGGGAAAGCACATGAATGCTTTCAGAGACCATTATCTCCTAGCCATTTTTTTTATCTAGCCAATTTCTCTTTATCAGACGGTCTCCATAGAAACATGAGGACCAGATACAGAACTGCTACTAAACATGCATTTATTTCCTAGAAAATGTCTTATAATATTCAATATTCTTTTTCATTTACTTGCTTTTGCTTAAAACTTGTCACTAGATCAAGCCAAGGGCCCTGTCACACCCCTCATGCAAGAATGAGAAAAAGCATATTAATTTTTCTTTTGTTGTGCTCCTTTAACCACACTTTTCTTCTTCATATTTTTACATCGCAGTGCCTACATTTCTTAAAAATGAACAAGGAAAAAGAAAGAAGGGAGAAAGAAAAAAAGAAAAAAAAAAAAAAACAGGAACACCTGTTTACAATAGTATCCCCACTACACTTAAAAATAAGTGAAAAAAACTTTACTTTATAGCACACAAAGAAAATTGTGCACTATAAAAATAGTACTTTCAAGAAAGAATTTTGTGTTGCTTACAGCTGACTTTCTCTTTTCTCTTCCCCTCCCCCAGTACTTTTCAGAACATTAATGACATGAAGTATGACATATGCTTTAACGTCCCCAATGAATCGAAGTCCAAAAAGTCCAATATTTCCAGATTTTCTTGTTCTGTCATATTTCACAAATATTATCATTATTGCTTTGTAATCCCACATTTGTCAGTTTCCAAGTTACTGGTTTTATTCCTGTTCACCTCTATCTCCCAAATCCTGTCTCTGCTTCATTTCCAAAGTACTCTTGATTCTTCTAGTCAACTCTCATGCTCCCTTCCTTATCTCCAGCATTCTCCATTGAAACATTGGAAAAGATTTCACTGGCACAGTCTTTATTACCAGAAGAACAAGAAGCAGAATCTCCTTCTGTTTCACAGCTCACTTTTTGTTGCACAAACTTTTCTATTTCCTCCTTATCACGTACTTCATCAAAAAATTATTTTGTCCCTCCAGGGAAGAATATTTTGAAGATAGCTGGGTACAGCAGTTTGAATCTCACACCTGCTTCTCGACATTCCCTGAACAGTGCAATAAATTTACTCATCTTCTATCTGGTGTACAATGAGTAATCATTAGCCACAAACACTCTGCTGTCTCCCACTTTTAGTACTTTGTCCTTCTGCCACAGTTTTGTCAGAATCAACTCCTGCTGGTAGGATTGCATCTTTATTATTAAAGGTCTAGGTTGCTTTCTCATAGCCAGGTTTGGAGCATACACACGATGTGTTGTTTCAACTAACAACTCCTGCTGTGGAATATCCATCCAGTTGCTTATTTATATTTTCATAAAATTAATACAGTCTGTTCTTTCCATCTGGCACAGCTGAAATCTCAGGTTTTTCCTAGGTGCTCTGTCCTATAATTCGATTATTTTTTGAAACATCTTTTCTTGAGCAGCCCCATATTCAGCCAGCTTTTTCTTCATTGCAACCTCTTATTTTTGCAGTTTTATCACCTCATCTAAATATCTGTTTAAAGCTTCTTCCATTTTTTTCCAGCCTTTTGTTGTTTGAATTGATATACTCTATCAGTGTTTTGTTTATTTTAACCAGGTCTGTGTGCAGTTGTCTTATACTTTCCTCTAGGTTACTGGTAGTCATGTCTGGAGCTTGCACTGCTTTTTTGCTAAACAGCTGCAGAACTTTTCACAGTCAGTGTTTTTCCTCACCTTTTGAAGATGATTTTCTTTCAGGTCCTCTGTATTTCTTTTTTCCTGACCAGGTCCTCTGTATTTCTTTTTTTCCTGGCGTCTAGGCAGTGCACTTACTAGCCACTTACTTAAATTACTAGCCTCCTCTGCTGAGTTTGTATTTTCACACTGAGAGGACTAGAACTAAGCTGTTACTCAATGTGTAGGAATCTTGGAAGTCTCAGCTATGATGAGGATATTGGTATTTGTGATGGTTTGCATTATGGACTTTTGGACTGATCCAGAGTAACTCACAGATGCATGTTTCATGGCCGCCTAACTTACAGGTAACTATAACTTAGTTAGAACTTACAGAGAGGATGCAGATAATCAAAATAGGGGGAGTTACTTCCACAAAGACACCAGTCACAGTGGAGGCCACCAGAGTTCTGAGATGGGACCTCTTCTGTTGGGCATCTACTTTTCTGAAGAAAAAGCCAATAAAGGGCTTTGGTTGAGTAAGTTTGCAGATGAATGCAAGAGAGGAGAAGTCACTGAATCCCCAAATGACCTAGCCATCCTGTAGGAAGGTTTGTTTCAAATAAAAAACTGGTGCCAAAATCTTGATCTGAAACTAAATGCCAAAAATGCATTACTGTATCCTTTGGGAAGTCATCTACCCCAGGGAACTACCACATTGATAATACGCCCCTAAGAGTTGACACAAATATTCGGGATTTGGGAACTAATGTGGACAGTGACCTAACTTTTGACCAACATGTGTCTATTGTTGTAAGAAAGTTGTTATATATTGCACAGTTTACAAAGAGATTGTGTCTAGATCTAGGGACGTCACTGTCCTCCTTTACTCAGCCCTCATTTGGCCAGTCATTGAATATAATGCCCCCTTCCAGACACATGCAACAACTAGAATGACCGCAGAAATACCTTACTAAAGGGATAAAAGGCCTAAACAAGATATCCTACATGGACCAACTCAAAGCCCTGTCACTACACTCGGTATCCTACAGACTGCTACAAGGTGACTTGTGTCTGGCATACAAGGCATCGTCAGACACATTACTGGTGGATTTATTGCACACCAGCATGTCAAATGGCATCAGAAATACTCAGGCTAGGGATCCAAAACTCTTCTGTAACATAAACAAAACTATTTGGAGGGACAGATATATTTCAGAGACGATACCGCTGCTGTGGAACAGACTCCCCAGCCACATAAAACAAAGCTCATACCTGTCTATTTTGAAGCACAAGTTAGATCTATGGATGGGAAACAGAAATTTTACCCTAGGACTGGCCCCTGTACTACTGACGGACAGATGCAGTTCTTAAATGGTTTATCCCATGTGTGGGTCCCCTCAAATTATCTATGGTACGATCCCGGTTATTCTCATTAGGGGTAATACATAATTATCGACCACGGGATGGGTAAGGCCAATCTATAATCAAACTGAATAAGTTATTTTAAGCACAAAAAGGGAAGTGGCTAAGCTTACAATGTCCCACAAGAGCAGCTAGGGTAGTACTTATCTATAAACCCATGAACCAATAAGTAAGTGTATGGCATTCAGGTCCAAGGAAATTATAGTACCATTCTACTTGGCCCTTATCAGCCCTATCATTGAATACAATGTCCCCTTTGGCATGCATCTAACTAGACACTTTCAACAGTTGGAACACCCACAAATGTTTTTCACTAGGAGAATTCAGGGTGTGAATACCCTGTCCTACATTGATTGCCTAAAGGCTCTGTCACTGTATTCAGTCTCCTACAGGCTACTGAGAGGGAATCTTTGCCTGGCTTACATGGCTTCCTCAGACCCAGCCCTGATGGATCTGTTTGACAGGCACAAAACAAACAGCACCAGAAACACTAGGTCCAGGGATCTGAACTTTGCTTGTGACATAAACAGAATGTGCTAGTTGGACTTGTGTCCCAAAGGATCTCCAGACTATGGAATAGGCTACCAATCCATGTAAAACAGAGCTCATCTGTAACCCTGTTCAAAAGAAACCTTGACAACTGGATGGGAAATCATAAATGTACCCCTCGTCTGCCCCCATGTCCCCCCTGACTTTGTACAAGTCTGACATTAGACCATCTGATCCTGGAGTTTTGATACATTTGAGTTTACGAGCAGATTCCTGGATTTCAACAAGTGTGATTACTTGTGAAAATAAGTTAAACTCCTCCAGCTGTAAATAGAAGTTATGTTCTTACCATAACGTTCCATGTTAGTTGTCTTCTTCTTGCCGCCTTCTTGCTGGATGGGTTCGGAGCCGACCTCGGCTCCGACTCGGCCACTCTAAAAGCTCGAGAGTTGGATCCACCGGCTCGAGGCTCCCCTTATATCCCACAATGCTAGGCGAGAGTTACCTCAGATCTCGTTTGTAAGCTAACCCCAGCTTATAACAGTAACAGTATAACTGTAAAACAGAATCCACCTCTAACAACAGGAAGAAAGAAGGGTGACCTACATCCTGAAACAAGAAATATGCATAATAGCATATGACTAAGAAAGAGGTGGTAGAAAGAGAGGTCACGATCACAACTCCTCTAGGTCTGTCCAGGCCAGGGGGGAAGGAGGGTGGGACGCAAGAAGAAGGCGAGAAGAAGACAACTAACATGGAACGTTATGGTAAGAACATAACTTCTATATGTTAAGTTGTCTATCTCGCCTTCATTCTTGCTGGATGGGACCGCGTCCCTAGCACCTTGTCCCGGGTGGCCTAATGGAACAGACTCCTGAGAACAGTGGAACCAAAATTAGCTCTATGCCTAGAAGCTAAATCCAACTTATAATGGGAAATAAAAGTGTGAGGAGTAGCCCACGTAGCCGCTGCACAAATGGTGTCAATAGGCAGTCTGTCTTGGAAGGCTAAAGAAGTAGCCAAAGCTCTGGTGGAATGGGCTTTAGGTTTATTAGGCAGGTTTTGGTGTCTAATCTCATAAACAAGGGTAATCAGAGATGTTAGCCATCTGGACAATGATACCTTTGAAACTGGAAGTCCCTTTCTGCTTTCCGCATAGGAGACAAACAGCTGATCAGATTTTCTGAATTGTTTCGTCCTGTCCAAGTAGTACCTTAATTGACGATGAACATCCAGGCAGTGTAATTTTTGTTCAGACCTATTTGAATACTCTGGGAAAAAGACAGGGAGGTCAATGCTTTGGTTTAGATTTGATGTTGAAACCACCTTAGGCAAAAGGACGGGTTAGTTCATAAGGAAACTCTGTCCTTATGGAACAAAAGATAAGGAGAACGACAACTGAGTGCTTGAAGTTCTGAAATTCTTCTAGCTGATGTGATAGCCACCAGAAAGAGAGTTTTCCATGATAATAATTTCAAGGAACATGAAGCTGCAGGTTCGAAGGGAAAGAATCAAAGAAGCAAGAACTAAATTTAGGTCCCAAGGAGAAGGAGGATTTCTTATAGGAGGTCTGAGAAGAAAAACTCCTTTCAAAAAGGCTTTGCAAAGTTTGTGGGACATTAGGGCAGATTCAGAAATGCCCACATGAAAATTAGAAATAGCTGCCAACTGAACCTTAAGGGTAGATGGAGATGAACCTGCATGGAAGAGTTCAGCTAGAAAATCAAGGACTAGTTGGATGGAAGCAGTGAAAGGATCTATGTCCTTTCCTTGTGCCCAATATGAGAAGCGTTCCACTTACTCAAATAAATCTTTCAGTGGAAGATTTATGGGAAGCTATCAATATATCTCTGACCGAGTGAGATAATTGAGGAAGCCTGGCTACGGTTGGAACTGGAGGAACCAAGCAGTGAGGTTCAGAGAGGGGAGGGAGCGATGAAACTGACCCGACTGGTGGATCAAAAGATCTGGAACTAGGTCCAGACTCCACGGTCGCTCCAAGAGAAAGCGATGTAGAAAGGGGAACCACACTTGTCGAGGCCAGTAAGGAGCAATGAGGATCAATGAGGCCTTCTGAGCGATAGCTTTCTGTATTACTTGAGAGATCAGAGGAAAAGGAGGAAATGCATACAGAAGTCCCGGGCCAAACTTGGACTAGAGCGTCTCTGCTGGGTTGGCCTGGTAAAGGGAATAGAGTGAAGTATTCTCTGCACTTGCTGTTTTGGGGAGTAGCAAAAGATCGCAGCAAGGCTGACCCCACTTGAGAAATATCTCTCTCACTACAGAGTCTTTCAGAGACCACTCGTGAGGCATGAGTATAGCTCTGCTCAACTTGTCCATAATGTGATTGGACTTCCGGGGATGTGCGTTGCTATCAGAAAACGCTGAGAAGAAATCGCCCATTGCCACAGTCTGAGTGCTTCTCGACACAGGGGTATGATCTGGTTCCGCCTTGTTTGCTGATGTACCACACTACAGACATATTGTCTGTCTGGATTGCAATCGTTCCCAAGGGAAGAGAGTCTTGAAGGGCTTGCAACGCTAAAAGCACTGCTCTCATCTCCAGAACATTTATGTGCAAGTGGCATTCGTTTGGTTGCCATGTGCCCTGGACTGTCCTGCCCTGATAATGCCCCCCCCCACCCGATCAGGGAGGCATCGGTTGTCAGAGTAGCAACCGGAGGAGGTGGAACAAATGGTCTTCCCGACAGGAGCTGGGGGGAAGACATCCACCACATGAGATGCTCTTTGCACGCGTGATCATAATGGTGTGAGACATTGGAAGTTCCTGGTATGACCATTGAGAAAAAAGCATCCACTGAAGGATTCGCATGTGGTATCTGGCCAATGGGAGGAGAGGTATGGCCGCTGCCATGATTCCCAACACCTTTAGAACTAACCTGGCTTTGGCTCTGTTGTTGTTGAGAAGAAGTGACACCAATTTGTGAATGTCTGATATCCTTTGGTTCGTTAGCGTTGCAGACATGTTTATAGTATCTAAATTTGCCTATGTAGGTAATAGTACGACAAGGCGACAAAACAGACTTTTCGCAATTTATTGAAATACCCAGTTTTTGACAAGCGAAAAGTATAATCTCTGGCCATCAGAAGGAGATGCTTGGTGGGAGCTGTGAGAAGCCAGTCGTCCAAATATGGAAACACCTGGAATCCTTGTCGTCTCAGGTGAGAAGCTACCACTGCCATGCATTTGGTAAACACCCCGTTTGCAGTGGTGAGACCAAAGGTCAGGGCCCTGAACTGGAACTGTCTGGTGCCCAGCCTGAAGAGGTGGAATCTTCTGGAGCGTTTGTTCAATTTTGTGTGATAGTACGCATCCCGAAGGTCTATAGAGCACATCCAGTTTCCTTTGCCCAAAAGGGGAAGAATGGATTGCAGCGTGACCATCCGAAATCTTGTTTTCTTGACTGATTTGTTCAAGACACTGAGATCCAAAATCGGTCTCCAGTCCCCTGTTTTCTTTGGAACTAAAAGAACCTTGAGTAGATTCCGGATCCTTGTTGGTCTGCTGGCACTGACTGAATTGCTCTTTTGCAAGCAGTTTTGAAATTTCCAAAGCTGCTATATCCCTTTGAGCGGGTGGAACATCTGGAAGGGATTTTTTTGACTGATTTGGAAAGCGAAGAAAGGGGATAGAATAGCCTTCGAAAATGATGGACTGTACCCATTTGTCTTGAGTCAGGGATAGCCAGCCTTCTGGGTACAGTGACAATCTTCCCTCGACTGCCTCCGAAGATGGGCAGTCGGGCAACACCTCAGGGATGCTGAAAGGGCTTGTCAGGAAAGGCTTCCCGATTGCCCTGGTTCTGCGGACCCCCCCTGCCCCTAGGGCGACATCTACCATTGTTATTCCCACCTCTGCCTTTGGTAGGAAAACGACTCTGTGCGTCAGGCGAAGTCCCTTGAGATTGTTTACGGAACCACATCTTCCCACCCTTCTGGCCTTTGGGGTAAGGCCTAGAAGGAGTGGAAAAACGGACTCCGACGGCAGAAAGGGTCTTGCCATCAGTCTCGCACCTAGTCAGGGTTTCTTTCACTTGAGGACCAAAGAGAGATGATCCATCAAAAGGGGAGTTCGTGAAAGACGTCTTGAAAGGTTCCGCAAAGTTGCATAGCCGCATCCAGGCGTGCCTACGTAAGGCTACCCCTGTCCCTGCGCTCTGCTCGCTCCATCGGCCGCATAAGAGAGGAGGCATGGAGGAGTTGGATATGGAATTAAGGGTAGCCAGCTGCGTGTTCATTTTCTTGGAAACCCAGCTGTAGGGTCCTTTAACATTTCACTCGCTTCCTTGATCAAGTCCCTTTGAAGACGAGTGAAATGGCACAGGTAATTCAGCGAACGCATGGTAAATGTCGCTGAGGAGAACATCCGCTTCCCGTACCTATCCATGGACCTAGATTCCTTGTTAGGTGGATGGACAGGCACTGAAGGATCAGCCAGTTCCTTCTTTGTGGCGGCAGCTACCACCATAGCATCCACAGAAACTCCTTTTGATAAAAATTGCTTGTCTGATGGAGCTGTGATGAATTTGGAGGGTCTCCTGGGAGTGGGGTCCACTGAATCAGGAGCCGTCCATGCCTTCCTAGCAACCACCTGCATGAGGGGGTCGAAGGGGGGGGACACCCAGGAGGTGGAAGGACGAGAGCCAAATGCCTCAAGATACACAGATTCGTCCTCCGAAGGGTTGAGGACTGGCCAATTTCCCCTCTGTTTCAGGATCTCCAGAATGTCTGCAAATGAGACATATTCAGAAGGGGAACGGGGGGAACCCTCAGAATCATCCAGATCTGTGTCTGACGTGATAGACTCAGGTGAGTCAATGTGTTTCCTCTTGCACTTCCTCTTCCGAGGGGGCTCTTCTGCCAAATCAAGAGAGGCCTCGGAAGAGGATGAAATCCCCACAGGGGGTTCCTGAGGAGCTGGCTCTCTGCGGTCCGGGATGAGGGAGTGAGTCGACTTACCCTGAGGCAGCATAGAGGGAGGGGCGGACGGAGCCGACTGTGGGGTAGAGCCTGGCTCTAACACACTCCGCATGACCTCGAATGCACCCCTGTCAGGCAGAGCCAGAGGTCCCCGCTCCGAAGAGCTAAGAACCCCCCTCGGCACCGACAGTGATGGCTCCGAGGTCGATGTCGGAGCCGAACTCACCAGCGCCGAAGCCCGAGAGGGAGAGGGGGTCGGACAAGGGTCCGATGCCACTCACCCCTCGAGCCGACGAGGAAGTCCGCCGAGATTCTTCCAAAGAAGAAAACGGAGCCGGACGGAGCGAAGACAATTGTCTCGGCTCGAGTAATCACAGTCTCGGTTCCGGCGACCCGGCTCCGAACTCAGAAGAGTCAAGGAGGAAAGAGTTGATGGACCGGGGCAGGCATCGACTGATGAGTCGGGCTCTGAAGCATCTGGGCTAGTGCCTCGGACTTAAGTAGTCGACTCACTACCCTCTGAAGGTCATGATCGGACAGCCTCGATGACCTAGAGGAATGAGACCTTTGGCTCCGTTCAGACAGCAGGGGAGAACCTGGAGCCGAATGAACGGAGCCAATAGATGGTGACCTTGATCTCTTTCTAGTTGTCGGCTCCGAAGATCTGGTCGGAGCCGACACTGGTACTTCAATAACCTCGGCTCCAGCTGGAGCCGAGGGAGCCACAGAAAACAGAAGTTATGTTCTTACCATAACGTTCCATGTTAGTTGTCTTCTTCTCGCCTTCTTCTTGCTGGATGGGTTCGGAGCCGACCTTGGCTCTGACTCGGCCACTCTAAAAGCTCGAGAGTTGGATCCACCGGCTCGAGGCTCCCCTTATATCCCACAATGCTAGGCGAGAGTTACCTCAGATCTCGTTTGTAAGCTAACCCCAGCTTATAACAGTAACAGTATAACTGTAAAACAGAATCCACCTCTAACAACAGGAAGAAAGAAGGGTGACCTACATCCTGAAACAAGAAATATGCATAATAGCATATGACTAAGAAAGAGGTGGTAGAAAGAGAGGTCACGATCACAACTCCTCTAGGTCTGTCCAGGCCAGGGGGAAGGAGGGTGGGACGCAAGAAGAAGGCGAGAAGAAGACAACTAACATGGAGCGTTATGGTAAGAACATTACTTCTATATGTTAAGTTGTCTATCTCGCCTTCATTCTTGCTGGATGGGACCGTCCCTAGCACCTTGTCCCGGGTGGCCTAACGGAACAGACTCCTGAGAACAGTGGAACCAAAATTAGCTCTATGCCTAGAAGCTAAATCCAACTTATAATGGGAAATAAAAGTGTGAGGAGTAGCCCACGTAGCCGCTGCACAAATGGTGTCAATAGGCAGTCTGTCTTGGAAGGCTAAAGAAGTAGCCAAAGCTCTGGTGGAATGGGCTTTAGGTTTATTAGGCAGTTTTGGTGTCTAATCTCATAAACAAGGGTAATCAGAGATGTTAGCCATCTGGACAATGATACCTTTGAAACTGGAAGTCCCTTTCTGCTTTCCGCATAGGAGACAAACAGCTGATCAGATTTTCTGAATTGTTTCGTCCTGTCCAAGTAGTACCTTAATTGACGATGAACATCCAGGCAGTGTAATTTTGTTCAGACCTATTTGAATACTCTGGGAAAAAGACAGGGAGGTCAATGCTTTGGTTTAGATTTGATGTTGAAACCACCTTAGGCAAAAGGACGGGTTAGTTCGTAAGGAAACTCTGTCCTTATGGAACAAAAGATGAGGAGAGCGACAACTGAGTGCTTGAAGTTCTGAAATTCTTCTAGCTGATGTGATAGCCACCAGAAAGAGAGTTTTCCATGATAATAATTTCAAGGAACATGAAGCTGCAGGTTCGAAAGGGGAAAGAATCAAAGAAGCAAGAACTAAATTTAGGTCCCAAGGAGAAGGAGGATTTCTTATAGGAGGTCTGAGAAGAAAAACTCCTTTCAAAAAGGCTTTGCAAAGTTTGTGGGACATTAGGGCAGATTCAGAAATGCCCACATGAAAATTAGAAATAGCTGCCAACTGAACCTTAAGGGTAGATGGAGATGAACCTGCATGGAAGAGTTCAGCTAGAAAATCAAGGACTAGTTGGATGGAAGCGGTGAAAGGATCTATGTCCTTTCCTTGTGCCCAATATGAGAAGCGTTTCCACTTACTCAAATAAATCTTTCGAGTGGAAGATTTATGGGAAGCTATCAATATATCTCTGACCGAGTGAGATAATTGAGGAAGCCTGGCTACGGTTGGAACTGGAGGAACCAAGCAGTGAGGTTCAGAGAGGGGAGGGAGCGATGAAACTGACCCGACTGGTGGATCAAAAGATCTGGAACTAGGTCCAGACTCCACGGTCGCTCCAAGAGAAAACGATGTAGAAAGGGGAACCACACTTGTCGAGGCCAGTAAGGAGCAATGAGGATCAATGAGGCCTTCTGAGCGATAGCTTTCTGTATTACTTGAGAGATCAGAGGAAAAGGAGGAAATGCATACAGAAGTCCCCGGCCAAACTTGGACTAGAGCGTCTCTGCTGGGTTGGCCTGGTAAAGGGAATAGAGTGAAGTATTCTCTGCACTTGCTGTTTTGGGGAGTAGCAAAAGATCGCAGCAAGGCTGACCCCACTTGAGAAATATCTCTCTCACTACAGAGTCTTTCAGAGACCACTCGTGAGGCATGAGTATAGCTCTGCTCAACTTGTCCGCAATGTGATTGGACTTCCGGGGATGTGCGTTGCTATCAGAAAACGCTGAGAAGAAATCGCCCATTGCCACAGTCTGAGTGCTTCTCGACACAGGGGTATGATCTGGTTCCGCCTTGTTTGTTGATGTACCACACTACAGACATATTGTCTGTCTGGATTGCAATCGTTCCCAAGGGAAGAGAGTCTTGAAGGGCTTGCAACGCTAAAAGCACTGCTCTCATCTCCAGAACATTTATGTGCAAGTGGCATTCGTTTGGTTGCCATGTGCCCTGGAGTGTCCTGCCCTGATAATGCCCCCACCCGATCAGGGAGGCATCCGTTGTCAGAGTAGCAACCGGAGGAGGTGGAACAAATGGTCTTCCGACAGGAGCTGGGGAAGACATCCACCACATGAGATGCTTTTGCACGCTTGCGTGATCATAATGGTGTGAGACATTGGAAGTTCCTGGTATGACCATTGAGAAAAAGCATCCACTGAAGGATTCGCATGTGGTATCTGGCCAATGGGAGGAGAGGTATGGCGCTGCCATGATTCCCAACACCTTTAGAACTAACCTGGCTTTGGCTCTGTTGTTGTTGAGAAGAAGTGACACCAATTTGTGAATGTCTGATATCCTTTGGTTCGTTAGCGTTGCAGACATGTTTATAGTATCTAAATTTGCGCCTATGTAGGTAATAGTGCGACAAGGCGACAAAACAGACTTTTCGCAATTTATTGAAATACCCAGTTTTTGACAAGCGAAAAGTATAATCTCTGGCCATCAGAAGGAGATGCTTGGTGGGAGCTGTGAGAAGCCAGTCGTCCAAATATGGAAACACCTGGAATCCTTGTCGTCTCAGGTGAGAAGCTACCACTGCCATGCATTTGGTAAACACCGGGGCAGTGGTGAGACCAAAGGGCAGGGCCCTGAACTGAAAATGACTGGTTCCCAGCCTGAAGCGGAGGAATCTTCTGGGCGTCTGTTCATTTTATGTGATAGTACGCATCCCGAAGGTCTATAGAGCACATCCAGTTTCCTTTGCCCAAAGGGAAGAATGGATTGCAGCGTGACCATCCGAAATCTTGTTTTCTTGACTGATTTGTTCAAGACACTGAGATCCAAAATCGGTCTCCAGTCCCCTGTTTTCTTTGGAACTAAAAAGAACCTTGAGTAGATTCCGGATCCTTGTTGGTCTGCTGGCACTGACTGAATTGCTCTTTTGCAAGCAGTTTTGAAATTTCCAAAGCTGCTATATCCCTTTGAGCGGTGGAACATCTGGAAGGGATTTTTGACTGATTTGGAAAGCGAAGAAAGGGGATAGAATAGCCTTCGAAATGATGGACTGTACCCATTTGTCTTGAGTCAGGGATAGCCAGGCTTCTGGGTACAGTGACAATCTTCCCCCGGCTGCCTCCGAAGATGGGCAGTCGGGCAACACCTCAGGGATGCTGAAAGGGCTTGTCAGGAAAGGCTTCCCGATTGCCCTGGTTCTCACGGACCCCCTGCCCCTAGGGCGGCGTCTACCATTGTTATTCCCACCTCTGCCTTTGGTAGGAAAAGCGACTCTGTCGTCAGGCGAAGTCCCTTGAGATTGTTTACGGAACCACATCTTCCCACCCTTCTGGCCTTTGGGGTAAGGCCTAGAGGGAGTGGAAAAACGGACTCCGACGGCAGAAAGGGTCTTGCCATCAGTCTCGCACCTAGTCAGGGGTTCTTTCACTTGAGGACCAAAGAGATGATCCATCAAAGGGAGTTCGTGAAAGACGTCTTGAAAGGTTCCATAAAGTTGCATAGCCGCATCCAGGCGTGCCTACGTAAGGCTACCCCTGTCCCTGCGGCTCTGCTCGCTCCATCGGCCGCATAAGAGGAGGCATGGAGGAGTTGGATATGGAATTAGGGTAGCCAGCTGCGTGTTCATTTTCTCTTGAAACCCGCAGCTGTAGGGTCCTTAACATTTCACTCGCTTCCTTGATCAAGTCCCTTTGAAGGCAGTGAAATGGCACAGGTAATTCAGCGACGCATGGTAAATGTCGCTGAGGAGAACATCCGCTTCCGTACCTATCCATGGACCTAGATTCCTTGTTAGGTGGATGGACAGGCACTGAAGGATCAGCCAGTTCCTTCTTTGTGGCGGCAGCTACCACCATAGCATCCACAGAAACTCCTTTTGATAAAAATTGCTTGTCTGATGGAGCTGTGATGAATTTGGAGGGTCTCCTGGGAGTGGGATCCACTGAATCAGGAGCCGTCCATGCCTTCTTAGCAACCACCTGCATGAGGGGTGAAGGGCGGCGGCACCCAGGAGGTGGAAGGACGAGAGCCAAACGCCTCAAGATACACAGATTCGTCCTCCGAAGGGTTGAGGGCTGGCCAATTTCCCCTCTGTTTCAGGATCTCCAGAATGTCTGCAAATGAGACATCTTCAGAAGGGGAACGGGGGGAACCCTCAGAATCATCCAGATCTGTGTCTGACGTGATAGACTCAGGTGAGTCAATGTGTTTCCTCTTGCACTTCCTCTTCCGAGGGGGCTCTTCTGCCAAATCAGGAGAGGCCTCGGAAGAGGATGAAATCCCCACAGGGGGTTCCTGAGGAGCTGGCTCTCTGCGGTCCGGGATGAGGGAGTGAGTCGACTTACCCTGAGGCAGCATAGAGGGAGGGGCGGACGGAGCCGACTGTGGGGTAGAGCCTGGCTCTAACACACTCCGCATGACCTCGAATGCACCCCTGTCAGGCAGAGCCAGAGGTCCCCGCTCCGAGAGCTAAGAACCCCCTCGGCACCGACAGTGATGGCTCGAGGTCGATGTCGGAGCCGAACTCACCAGCTCGAAGCCCGAGAGGGAGAGGGGTCGGACAAGGGTCGATGCCACTCACCCTCGAGCCGACGAGGGAAGTCCGGCGCCGAGATTCTTCCAAAGAAGAAAGCGGAGCGGCACGGAGCCGAAGACAATTGTCTCGGCTCCGAAGTAATCACAGTCTCGGTTCCGATGCGACCCGGCTCCGAACTCAGAAGAGTCGAAGGAGGAAAGAGTTGATGGACCGGGGCAGGCATCGACTGATGAGTCGGGCTCTGAAGCATCTGGGCTAGTGCCTCGGACTTAAGTAGTCGACTCACTACCCTCTGAAGGTCATGATCGGACAGCCTCGATGACCTAGAGGAATGAGACCTTTGGCTCCGTTCAGACAGCAGGGGAGAACCTGGAGCTGAATGAACGGAGCCAATAGATGGTGACCTTGATCTCTTTCTAGTTGTCGGCTCCGAAGATCTGGTCGGAGCCGACACGGTACTCAATAACCTCGGCTCCAGCCGAGCCGAGAGCCACAGAAACTGTGGACTGAGACTTATCGGCTACAGCCGGAGCCGATAAAGGCAAAGGTTGATCAACCTGAGGTCTCGGCTCAGAAGCCGGGCCGAGACCTCGATGCCTTAGAGGGCTTCCCTGTTGAGACAGACAGGGAATCCTCTGGCTTCAACAAGCCTCTCAGAATTAGCTTGTTTTCTTTCCTGCAGGACCCTGGGGCTGAAGCCATGGCAAACAGCACAGGAGTCCTGCAGGTGCAAAGGCCCCAGACAATAGACACAAGAAGTGTGAGCGTCTGTCAGAGACATTTTCTGACAGCACGCATCACACTTCTTGAATCCGGAGACCTTTGCTTCTTTAGACATAGCCTAACTGACAGGTGTACACAAACACACACTCAAACACACCAGTTATACCCTGTCAGAAAATATAATAATTTTAGTAATAATACTAGAATTTAAGTACAATAAAATTATAGTAAAATTATAGTAAACTACACAAACACTCCCTTAGGAAGAGAAGGCCTAAGGCCCAAGGGAAGAACCAAAGGTTCTTTTAGAAAAGAAACGGGAAAAATATAGGGTCGGGGATAAAGTTCTATAATCTACACTAATCTATGAAGAATTTAACTTAAAAAGGGGTAAAAAGAGTAACTTTTAGAAGAAAAAGCTAACACTCACCAGGAACCGGTAGAAGCAACCAACCTCGAAGCTGTAGCGGCAAACGAGATCTGAGGTAACTCTCGCCTAGCATTGTGGGATATAAGGGGAGCCTCGAGCCGGTGGATCCAACTCTCGAGCTTTTAGAGTGGCCGAGTCGGAGCCGAGGTCGGCTCCGAACCCATCCAGCAAGAATGAAGGCGAGATAGACAACTTAACATTGGGTATTATTGACCTTTCAAGGAAAATATTAATGGCCTCCGCTGTAAGATGAAGCTTGGCCTTGCCAAATCTTGGTAAAATTGTTTAAAGACATTTAACGTCCTTAATATCCCACACTGTATTGACTAAATAAGGAGTTTTGTTTAGAGCTTGATGCCTTTTTATATGCTATGTTATGCCTTTTAGGGGATAACATATTAAAAATACTTTAATTTCTTTATGGCTATTCAATATCACTTATTATTTAAGACATGTTGAAATATGGAACTTTGGTGTTTCAAGACTGGCTTGTAAAATCGAGCCTTGTTTTTTGAAACAGGAAAGTTATATATTTTGTATTTGAGAGATTTTTTTAACTCATGATTGTATGGCAAACCTGAGTAAATGTGCTGAATGAAAACATTTGCATGAGGCACATAAAAATGGAGGCTGCTTTCTTATACATCTCAAACAGTAACCTTGCCATTTCCATTAATTTTACTATTATATTGAGTAAGATTTTACCAAGGTTTTGCAGAGTCTTCATACTTTGGGTGATAACAGGAGGGCACAATGTAAGATGGCAGAAATAAGGAAAAACAGCAAATATGTCCTGAATTAATATTGTTCTAACTGTACATGACAGGTTGTCAAATTCAGTACAGGTAATGAAGTATAAATGAAACAAGTCTATTCTCATCAGCCTTCTATAGTCCTTGAATTTAAGAATACTAGATGTTCTTGAATGAGCATTACATATTTACAGTGGAAATCATCAGAAAGGTGGACTGGCAGGTATGAAGCAATACAGATATTGTGTAATATGCAGATGACAATGTTTTACAGTCAATGCAGATGCATATCCTGAAGGTGCAGCATTAACATCTTTTTCCCCCAGCCTTTAAAATCGACACTATCTGGGACAAGACTACGGCTGAATGAAGACCCTATGGACATACCCTTCTGGCCTCTTACCACAAGAAATCTGAACAAAGCCCAAAATAATGGAGGACAAAGGTGAAAACGGGGACAAATGTTAAACATTGCTCTTATAAACTTAAAAGTTACCAGAATATCTGGGTTTATATTAGAATGCATTTTCTGAAGGATAAGAAGTCTGAAACTCAAAACATATGTAATTTTCCAGAAAACCACACATTTTATGAGGAACAGACAAAAAATCTGGACAGTTGAAAGGTATGCCTATGAACTACTTCTCATGCCTGATTCAGATTACTGCTTGTTTTCCTCCTTTGACAGAAGCAGTAGAAAGACACCGACTCCTGATTGCTACTGACTGGGCAGTATGTGTGTGGGACGTCCAAGCTGTCATTTTGGTAGAAATTTTTTCAGTTTTGATTTTAAACTGTTGTGCATGTTGGCCCTTTGTTGTGCTGAGCTGCTGTAAGTTTTATCTAAGACATCTATCACGGGAAGGGAAAAGCAAGCCTACAGATCACAACAATATTTGGGACCACAAATAATGAAAGGTATGAAAATGGTAGTTCTTAATTGCATTTGCAAAGCTGTTAGCTGTTTTCCATTAACAAATACTGTTAGTTGAAATGAAGAAGTGGGACAGGTGCAAGCCCACAGTAGGCATGAACAGCGTGTTCTCTTTTTTTTTTTGGGGGGTGGGAGTCTTTTTTTTTTTCAAACACCTTTATTGATTATCACTTGTGACACAGGCAAAATTACATTCATATAAAAGTAATCACACTATAATTAACATAACAAACACTTTACTTCACCTATACTGCTATATAACAAATAACTTAATCAACATTACATAACTTATTAGATTCCTGCATTTTTAAACAAGAAACATCTTTATTAAACCATCATTTACTACACAGGCAATCATGACAATCATACATTTATATCAGTGATGCACAACGTCTGGCCCGGGGGCCAAATCTGCCCAGCGACGCAACGCCATCCGTCCCCCAGAGAGTAACCAAAAAATTTTTAAAAAAGTGAAAAAATGCTATGCCTTACTCCAGTCATGCAAACTTTCCAGCATGTGCCTAGTTACTTAATCGACTACAGTTGCACACACCTCTAATTTTAGATGCGGAAGTAACTATTCTTTGTTGGTTATAACTTGTAGTAGTAACTTTCTGCAAGAGTTTGTAATAAGTCATGTCTGCAAGCCAGAATAAAGTTAAATGCAAACTTAATGCACATAACAGGCAATTTCATGACTGCTGTCTTAAGTAAAAATGCCAGTCACCTGTACCTATTGTTAACTTGTAACGACTTACTATGTTTTGAGGTGGCCTGCAGATGCATTAAGAGTTCGTGTAGTGGCCCTCTCCACAAAAAGGTTGTGCACCAGTGTTTTATAAAAATGACAACAAACCACATTGACACAATCCTAGTTGCAAGAGTTTTACATCACAAACCATACCGACACACGGGTCTATATTAAAACATTGAACGCTTAAAACAGTGAACAAAATTTCATCGACCCTTTATCAGCAAAAGCTGAAAATGTTGACACCTCAGAACAGCGATTTCTTTACTAGGGAAAAAAATCGCTGTTCCAACCAAAAACAAAAAAACAAAACAGTAAACAGTTCCAAACACATACACATGTACATTAACCCTAATTATACCATGACCCCCCCATTAATATTCCAAAACGTGCACGCTGATTGGCCAGCGTGCACATTGTAAATCGACTTATACTAATGGAAAAAGGTCCGGTCGCCCGGACTTTTTCCATTAGTATAAGTCTTTTTAAAAAAACAGTCTCGCTATGTTAAAGGAGTTTAACATAGCGGCACAGGTTTAGAAAAAGCAACGGGGATCTCCGTTGCTTTTTAAACCTGTGCCGCTATGTTAAACTCCTTTAACATAGCTTAATAATGTAAAAAGCAGCGGAGATCTTGCTTTCTCCGTTGCTTTTTTTTTTAAACCTGTCTCGCTATGTTAAATGGGTTTAACATAGCGAGACAGCTTTAAAATAAGCAACAGCGATCTCCGTTGCTTATTTTAAAGCTGTCTCGCTATGTTAAACCCATTTAACATAGCGACAGGTTTAAAAGCAACGGAGAAAGCAAGATCTCTGTTGCTTTTTACTGTTTCGCTATGTTAAATGGGTTTAACATAGCGAGACAGCTTTAAAATAAGCAACGTTGGTTATTTTAAAGCTGGCTCGCTATGTTAAACCCGTTAACATAGCTTAAACAGTAAAAGCAACGGAGATCTTGCTTTCTCCGTTGCTTTTGGCCACAGCTCTGATGTACTGCATAGGCATGCTCAGTACATCAGAACTGCCGCGGATACCAGACAGCTGCGGAAGGGTAGCAAAGAGGCATTATACAATGCCATTATTTAAGAAAAGTAATTATTTCTTTTCTTAAATATTGTCATAGTATAATAGCAATAACCCACTTCTGGGTGTGGGTAATGCGGGATTTACCCATGGTTGTCTTTGTTTGGTCCCTCGGGCTTCGCCCACAGGACCAAACCACACCAACCGTGGGTAAATCCCGCATTACCCACACCCAGGCGTGGGTTATTGCTATATTCTACACCCCCAAAAAAGTAAACAGCTGAAAACACATATGCACGTAACTCAACCATACATCTAACACAAAAAAAAAAAGAAAACATTTTAAAACATATGCACTTACCTTAACCCACACCCTAACCCTAAGGTCAGTAACTGTTGCACATTTACGTAAACAGTTCCAAACACATACACACTTCCCTTAACCCTAATTCTACCCCCCCAAAAAACAAAAGTAAACAGCTTAAAACACATATGCACTTAGCTCAACCATACATCTAATGCAAAAAACAAAAAAGTAAACAGTTTCATACATATGCACTTACCTTAACCCGCACCCTAACCCTAAGGTCAGTAACTGTTGAGCATTCACGTTTGGGAGCTATACCGGATAAGGGAATCCCTGAGACCACACTACAGTGCAGAACATGGCAAAGCAACGAAGCGGTCAAGCAACTTCTTTCCCAGGGAAAGAATTCGCTGAACAGCCGCTTCGTTATTTTGCCTATTCGCTCTTTAGGTGTCGAAAACGCCTGCGACAAAATGTGTTTTCGTCATTCTAATAGGAACCCCTGACACACTCCCAGTTGTAAACATTATACATCAATTATAATCTACCCAATCTTTCTCACTCAAACATTACACCGCTCATTTAAGTCCTGCTGCATTTTCACCCTCATTTCTCCCTTGTAAGTACTGTTCCCAAAATTCCCATTTTTTTTCCTATGTAGTTTGCTCCTGCCCTTTTCTAAAGATCTCAATTTCAATTGTTTTATCTCTGTTACTATAGTCACTACTTCTAGTATAGTTGGTTTAGATTTTGGTTTCCATTTTCTAGTAATTGCTTTTTTGACAGCCACCATTATTAGACAGAGCAAGGCCTTATCATTCCTAGGCAATTCCGATTCTCTATCATAGCTCTGAAAAATCATCTCCCTCGTTAGACCAGTCTGCCCACCCAGCATCTCTGAAAGTGCATCCAGTAGGGAATCCTTAAAGTGTTCTTAGTGAAATATATAAGAATTTTTCTTTCATTTGCAAAGTTAATAGTTGTTTTCTCCATTAGCAGCTGCTTTTAGCTGGAGACAAGCAATTAATCATTAGAGGTCTGCATATTGTGCTTTGAGTGAAATGTACACAGTACAATGTTAATAACATTTAACAAAACAATACTACGGAGATCAGGACAAAATAAACTAAATTTGAAAGTGTAGGAGTGAATAAGTTATACAAGTAGCTGTCTATCCTGCAACCATAGCACTTTCATGCATGTATAGGTTCATAGGTAATTATTAGGGTAATGACCCTAATGGGCCTTTTTAAGCTTAGCCATGCTTCTCAATTACATTAACGTTTCATACCATAGGTTTTTATGGAGAGTATATATAATAGCTTGGGCATATAACTTAGGCATGAGTGATCACACATTTACAAGTTCTCTCTTTCTAATAGAAACACAGTAGCCATACCAAGGATAACTTTTCAATTTCTCATCAACTAGTCCGGGGTAATCTCCGAGAGATACACATATCCCTCCAACATCTCTTATTTATGTTACAGATGAGGTTTGAATCCCTGGATCAAGTGTTTCTAATGCTATTTGTTTTGGGGATTTGTAGTAGGTCTACCAGAGCTGGATGTGTTGTAGGTCAGGCATAGATCACCACTCAGCAGTCTGTAGAAGACCACGAATAGGGATAGGGCTTCAAGGGTAATCCTCATAGGACATGTTTTCTACACTTTGTATTATTTTTGTGAAGAAACTTTGTGGACGCTCCAATTGTTGTATAAGCCTGGTGAGCTACATACTGAAGGGGGCACTCCATTCAATGATTGGTCTAATAATGGCTGAGTACAAAAGAGCAATGACATCTTTGAACCTAGATGTCTTAACCTTGCTTACAAGTTGCACAATAAAGAATGACTTCCTTACTGCAGTAAACACGTGATGATCAAAGGCCAAGCTGCTATCCACGTACTCCCAAATCCCTGACCACATGGTCTACTCTTAGAGGTGTATTATCAATGTTCTAACTTCATGGGACGAACACTGAAGGCTACCATTTGACATTTCTTGGCACTGAGTCTTAGACCATGACTTTGGTGCCAGTTATTAGTTTGTGTCAGGCTTTCTTGGAGAGTATTTGTGTTTTTGGGGTATTCTATGACTGTGCTTAGTTTGTCTGCAAACTTCATCAGCCAGAGGCCACTGGTGTTAGGCTTACTGTATCACAATACCCCCACCCTACAATTATTAATAATTCAAGTATCTCCCCACTCTAGCAGATTCTTAATTCAATCTTCCTCAAAACTCCAGCTTAAGGTCCTTTAAAGCTCTTAAATTACTTCTCCCAAGTACTCCAGCTTAAAAACCTTACCCCTCTTACCCCCACTTCATAATGTCATCCCTCCCTCTTTAAAACTCTTCCTTGTTCCTTTATCCCTTCCCTTTAAAACTCTTGCTTGTTCTCTCACTTCTTTAATACCCACATCTTTAGGGAGCAATTTAAGGCCTTACTTACCAACTTATAAAACACTTCATTCTTCCTCTGATTCACACAGGAAAATATTAGGTGGCAGATAAGGCTTTAGCTTCCAAAAGATCTAAACTAGACTGCCCCAACCCAATTTGCCGACTAGGTTTCAGACAAATCCACAGCAAAGCATTAGGCTGCAGACAAGGTTTAAGCTCCCAGAAGATTTAGTCTGCCCTGCCCTACTCTACTTTCTTATCCTCATCCAAAACAGTGTAAGCAGATAAAGCATTTGAGATCTAAATCCACTCTACCTTTTTCTCCTAGAAGTTAATTACTTGAGGGATGAAGAATCTATTGCCTCTCACTCCTTCTTACCCCCTCCACGCAACTACTCACCCACTCACACATACTCACAACAGCTTGTCATATCTTACTCCACTACTTTAACTGGTAAGTAAGGCATTCAAGCAGTGATCAAATTTACACTACACTGATTCTCCACAGTGGGAGCTGTGACCTGCGCTGACTCTATCTCAACATAGTGACCTGATGACATTACTTTAACAGCACTGCTCTTTAACAGCAAAGCCCTGAGTGACAGACAACACTCGTCTACACCAACAATTTGTCATTTTATTCTGTACCACTAATTTCTCATAGCAGGGTCTTAGATTTCTGATAAGGCACTATAACAAAGATCAGAGTTACAATATCCTTTGTCCTACAACAAAGACATGGGTGGTGGATTGAGCTTTGAAAACAACAAGTCAGTGTTACACCTTCCAGAATTTCTTACAGATAGCATTAAATGTCAGATAAAGCCTTCACGTTTACAAAGTCCACACTTTTCAACTGTCCATCAAAAACATCATTCCCTTTCTCATGCTTTGCTCACATAGCACAGATCTCTCACAGCAGGGGCTCAAGAGTGTCAGATAAGGCACCAAATGCTGCCTGGCAGCCAGGGAAAGATCAGCAGCATTCATCTCTCATCTTCCATTCCCTTCACAGGACAAATACCGCGGTACCATTTTAGATCAAAATCTGTCTTTCGAGAATCATGCTGAATCCCAAGTGACTAAAATACTTCAGTAGTTCAAATCAGCCTACAAAATCTCAACTTTCTTAACAGCTGATGCCCAGTGTGCCACTGACATTAATGTTCTCCTTCCTAAACTGAAGTATGGCCTCCCTATTGCAGTACTGCTTTCTTCACAGAGCTTTACACCCCTACGCACTACAGAGAATAAGATCCTATGATTTATCCACCTAGCAAGCAATCGAGAACACCACCGTGTTACTCAGAGTTCCAGTCAGTGGCTTCCCGAATCTGTTAAAGCCACTCTATTACTTAGCACCTTAAATAAAAGCTGCTAAATGAGAGCTACAGTCCATCATTATTTGGCAGACTGTATTTTTGAAAAACAGTGCAGTCCCTTAGAAATGAGGGTATGATACAGTAGAAGCCTTCCTTTACTCTTGCCACATATGAAACAGCCTTCACAAAATTAGTGCAAGCCATATGGAATGGGATGCCGAAGGCAACAGAGCATTAAGTAAACTTCTACTCATCAAAAGAGTTCTTAAGAGACTACTTACTTATGGAAAACAAATATAACTGTTTCACAGATACTTTCTAAGTTGCGTAAACTAACTCATCACTATGTAATAACTGCACCAAGAGAGTCAACTGCTTTACGGCTAATTTATGTTACATTTTATATATCTCATGGCAAAAAAAAAAAAAGTAATACTGACAGCAAATATCAGTCCACCTTGTTTTATTCCACTACTCCATCAAATACTTAGCACCTTTGCTAATGTCTTCACTGAGAAAAAAACACATTAAAATGAACACACACACACTTTTATATATATATATATATATATATATATATATATATATATATCTATATGGGTTTATATTATTTTCTCAAATTACCATTTCATCAAACCCAGGAATGTCGAAACAAGAATTTTGAAACTGAAAAACTCTGCAAGATGTCAAGTATTTCAATCCACATAATCAAAGGGAAGACAGGCTACCTATATTATTAATTAAAGATTTTAGTTTGCATACCATCAAATCTAAGTTGTATAGAAAGACCATCTTCTCCAATAGTTATTTACATTTAGCTTGGTAAAAGGCCAGATTGGGTGGTTAGCGAGGATTGTTTCTGATGACAAGGATTTGCAGAAGAAAATTACAGTATTAAAGCATATTTTTATTGAAAGGGGGTACCCAGAGGATATGTTGAATGATGTTTGTAATGAGATTAATAGGGGAAGAATAGCTAAATTTTACCCACTTTTGGGGAAGGTCTCTCCGATGGTAAAAAAAAGACAATAAAGACAGCAAAGACATGAATTTGAGTACTCCATTTGAAAAGAGTATGTTGTTTGTTTGGCCTAGAGAGTAATACTATAAAAAATGTATTAAGAGTAACTGGTAGACCTGTGAGACTAACCCAGAATTAATGGAGAAGGTGGGAGATCAGCCTTCATTTGGTTATAAAAGGTGTAGTAATTTAAAAGAAAAAAACTGAAAAACACCTTACAGTGGATATAAAAAGTTTACACACCCCTGTTAAAATGCCAGGTTTTTGTGATATAAAAAATGAGACCACAATAAATCATTTAAAAACTTTTCCCACCTTTAATGTGACCTACAACCTGTACAATTCAACTGAAAAACACACAAATCTGTTAGGGGAAAAATATAAAAAATAAAAAATGTACAATACACTAGTTGCATAAGTGTGCACACCCTTAAACTAATACTTTGTGTGTGTGCACACCCTTAAACTAATTACACCATTCAATCTTCTTGGGTACACACCTGCCATCAATTAAAGATACTCTGATTAACCCCAAATAAAGTTCAGCTGTCCTAGTAGGATTTTCCTGACATTTACTCAGGTGCCTGTTACAGCAAAAGCCATGGTTCGCAGAGAGCTTACAAAGCGTCTAAGGGATCTCAATGTTGAAAGGTATCAGTCAGGAGAAGGGTACAAAAAAATTTCCACAGCATTGGATATTCAAAAAGTGGAGAAAATATGGGACAACAGTGACATTGCAAAGAACTGGAGGTCCTTCCAAAATTGATGAAAAGACAAGAAGAAAACTGGTCAGGGAGGCTACCAAGAGACCTACAGCAACACTGAAGGTGCTGCAGGAATTTCTGGCAAGTACTGGCTGTATATAACATGTGACAACAATCTCCTGTATTCTCCATATGTCTGGACTATGGGGTAGGGTTGCAAAACGGAAGCTTTTTCTTACCCAGAAAAACATCCAGGCCAGGATAAAATTTGCAAAACAATATATCAAATCTCCCAAAAGCATGTGGGAAATGTTTTATGGTCTGATGAGAGCAAGGTTGAACTTTTTGGCCACAATTCCAAAAGGTACTTTTGGCGCAAAAACAATACTTCGCATCACCAAAAGAACACCACCCCCACAGTGAAGCATGATGGTGGCAGGATCATGCTTTGGGGTTGCTTTTCTTCAGCTGGAACTTGGGCTTTAGTCAATGTGGAGGGAATTATGAATAGTTCTAAATACCAGTCACTTTTGGCCCAAAACCTTCAGGCATCTGCTACAAAGATGAAGATGAAGAGGAATTTCACCTTTCAGCATGACAATGACCCCAAGCATACATCCAAATCAACAAAAGAATGGCTTCACCAGGAGAAACTTTAAAGTTTTGGAATGGCCCAGCCAGAGTCCAGACCTAAATCCAATAGAAAATCTGTGGAGTGACCTGAAGAAGGCTGTGCACAAGAGATGCCCTCACAATCTGACAGATCTGGAGCGCTTTTGCAAGGAAGAGTGGGCAAATATTGCCAAGTCAAGATGTGCCATGCTGATAGACTCCTACCCAAGAAGACTGAATGCTGTAATTAAATCAAAAGGTGCTTCAACAAAGTATTATTTTAAGGATGTGCACACACAACAAATTATTAGTTTAAGGGTGTGCACACTTATGGAACCAGCAAGTTGTATGTTTTTTATTTTTTTAATTTTTTCCCCCTAACAGATTTGTTTGTTTTTCAATTGAATTGTACAGGTTACAGGTCACATTAAAGGTAGGAAAAGTTTTGAAATGGTTTATTGTGGTCTCATTTTTTATATCACAAAAACCTGGCATTTTAACAGGGGTGTGTAAACTTTTTATATCCACTGTATAACAGTGGAGATTGCGTGGTTTAAGGAGAGGTATCAGGAAGTGCGGAGCTTGTAGGCAAGGCAGTTTTGTTTGTGAAGCGGATGCTATTAGATTACCTAGTATAGAGTACACCTTTTATCAAAGTTTTAATTGTAAAATTGTGGAGGTCATATATTTGGCATTTTGTGATTTCTGTTTTTCATTTTATGTGGGAAAAACTAAGCAGATTATTTCCGAACAGGTGGTTAGGAACCCAAGGGGTGGCCCCTGAGAATATACTTTAGAGTATAGTGGATTGTTTTGGCAAATGCATTTGAATGCAAGTGAGAATCCAGGGTTGAATGATGCTCTGTAACTAGTATTTTAAAATTAAAAACTGCAAAACTTAAAATGCTTTTTTCAGTTTTTGACTACTATTTATTTATTTGTTTAAGGTTTTCCACTTGTGTAAACATTTTTTTCACATATTTTAGTCATAGGATGTGTGTATTTCTTAATATTGGTGCCCAGCACATTAATTTTAATTCACTGTATTTCTAATTTGTTGTATTTTAACCTGCTGTTTCATTGGTTATCTAATAAGGAAATGAATTGATGATGATTGACTCGTTGATTAATTGAGTGAGTTTTATATTTGTGGCATAGGACAACTATTTGAGTTCTGTTGAAGTCCTGAGTTTAGGGAACAAAAGCTCTCAACTCTTTGTGAATAAATAACTACTTTTGCAGCACTGGGAGTTCTCGATTAATTTTTAGCCAAGAGCTTTGTTGTTATTAGTTTCACTACTTGGCTACCATGTTTATGTGGTTCCTCTTACTTCTCTCAACTCCTCCTGAAACAATTATTCATTTCATACCATAGAAAATGCCATATGTAGGTTTATATACCTTTCTACGACAACAGAACACCACTGTACTACATTAAAAAAGTTAATGGTTACCAGTACCTACCTGTGCCCATACACATCAACAGAATATGCACTCAATCAAACTTCTCCCTCAGTGTTCCATTATAAACAGCAGAAGGAGTTACATAGTACATTGCTAAGAATATATGCATCTGATTACTTTATTGCATTATTATTCTTTTGTTTCTTATCACTGTATATATGAAAACTGAAATATCTGAATCCCAGGCTACGTTCTACATGAACTACAGAATGAACTGGCACCCCACCTAAGTACCATGTTCAATCATAGCCTCATCTCTGGCTTTGTGCCCACTGAATGGCACACAGCAACAGTTATCCCACTCCACAAAGGGGGATCCACCATGGACCCCGGGAACTACCGCCCCATTAGCCTGACGAGCCTGGTCTATGGAACGTATCATCATGGAACTTATAAACAATGACATTGGTAATCTCCAAACTCTGAATCCTACCCAGTTCAGGTTTGTAAAAGGCAGATCATGTCTCCTAAACCTGACAGACTTCTATGAAGCAGTCACCAAAGCCGTAGATGAAGGTAAGGTGGTTCACGCAGCCTATCTAGATCTCGCCAAGGCTTTCGCCACCATCCCCCACTCTGGAATTATACATAAACTCACTAAACTAGGTATAAATCCCTACGTCACAAGATGGGTTGCCAACTGGCTCACTGACAGAACCCACACTGTGAAAGTAGCAGACTCTACATCTAACTTCATACCAGTGACAAGTGGAGTACCACAGGGTTCAGTCCTAGGTCCTCTCCTGTTTGGTATCTACTTCTCTGAAGTACAGGCTAACACAGAAGGTCTTTGGCTAACAAAGTTCGCAGATGACTGCAAACTAGGAGCCATAATCAAAACTCCTAATGATGTGGACATCCTACAAAAGGGCCTCACTGAGACAGATGCCTGGTGTCAAAGCCATGGGCTCAAGCTCAATGTCAAAAAGTGCATTGTCATCCCTTTCGGTAAAAACTCTGTACCCAGGAACTACCACATAGGAGGAAGTCTACTTAACATCGAAAGTGTGATAAGAGACCTTGGGACACAGGTGGACAGTAGTCTCTCCTTTGATAATCACATCGCCACAGTAGTCAGGAAATCCTTCTACATGGCACACCTCATCACAAAATGTTTCTCATCCAGGAAAAAGATGTTATTGTTCCCCTCTACTCATCAATCATTAGACCTACTATAGAGTACAACGCACCTTCTGGTATGTACCTCACAAGACATCTATAACAACTGGAAAGGCCACAGAAATACCTCACAAAGAAGATTACCGGCCTCAAACAGATGCCCTACGCAGACCGTCTCAAGAAACTCCACCTTTACTCTGTTGCATATCTCCTACTCAGAGGCGATCTCTGCCTAACATACAAAGCTATGTCAAACCCAGAGCTGTTGGACATGCTCCACTTACAGAAATCCCAATCCCTCCGAGCTACACGCTCTAAGGACCTAAACCTTGTCACCACAACAAACAGAACATGCTGGAGGGATAGATTCCTGTCCCAGAGACTTCCCATACTCTGGAACAAACTACCTATCTATATCAAACAAAGCTCCTCATTAGCACTCCAAGAAAAATCTTGATGGCTGGATGGGAGATAGGAAATTCACCCCGGGGATCACTTCTGTGGCTCTTATGTGGCTCTGCTTGACAGGGGCACAGGAAAATAATTATCTTGGGTGGCAAAAGCCAGGGTACCGTTTGGCTAGGCTTATATAGGCCCTAGGGCCAATAGTTTAGTACCTACCTAAGAAAAAGGTTCATGGACATCAGTGCTCTATCCTGGTTAACAAACACATATAAAATAAAATAAAATATATCACTGTGTTTGATTACTTTTTTGCATGTTTCTTGTAATTCACATGCATTTAGTTGTAAAACAGGGTGGCGCAGTGGTGCACCGGTAGCATTCTCACCTCTCCAGCAAAAGGTTCTCTGGTTCGATTCTCGGCTGAGGTGCCTTCTGTGCGGAGTCTGCATGTCCTCCCTGCCTTTGCATGGGTTTCCTCCGAGTGCTCCTGTTTTCTCCCACATTCCAAAGCCATGCATTTGGAGCATTCCTCTCCTGGGTTCTGTCCCAGTTGGATTTTCCTGTTAAACAAATGTTAAATAAACAAAAATAAATAAATAAATTTGTGTATATTTTGCATATTTTATTTTTCCTCACAGTTATGCCTGGGTCACAGCTGAAAGGGGTACAAGGATCAGTCCACCTACACAGTTAACTAACAAATAAATAAAAACATATACAACCTATTTTACAACTAAAAGCATGTGAATAGCAGCATACGATGCATAAGAAGCAGGCTATACAGGCATATTTGTACTGTTTCATCAAAACAGGTAAGTTATTACATTTTATTGACTCTACTTTAAATCACCAAATATCCAATGTTAACAGTGAAACTGCAGCATTGTGGGAATAAAGAAGGTCATGTTATCCTGGAGTCAGTATATTTAGACACGCAAGGTATGAAGGGGGTTTCTGGGAGGCTTGCCCACTGCAAAAATATTTTCTGTCATTTTGTGTAATCTGAAGAAGTTGGGCTATGTGGCCTGACGAAAAGCGCTTTATGTGATTTTTTGTTTTTTGTAATAAACAGTACGTTATTTCATCGTGCTTGCAGGATTTATTTGGGCAGTTGGATACATTGTGGTGCTTCTTCCTTTGGTAGTACGGACTGATTTTGTGTAAGCCAACAGTGTATTGCCAACATCTTATTTTCTGATTTGTTTTTACTCAGTTAATACATTTTCTATGAACCTTAAGAAGCATAATGAGTAGTGAGTAATGCAAGGCGTACATAAATGATAACACAATCGCAACATAAATTATCAATAGCAAGTAAATACTGAGAACCATGGTAAACAATGATTAATGCACAACACTGAGACAAACTATAAGATGCACAAGAAAATGTTACTAGCTGGAACAACATAACAAGAGGTTAAAACTAGTTTAAAAGGGAAATACAGTAATGTGTTGAATAGCTTACAAAGATATGCCTATTATTGAAGTCCCATCAGACACACAGCCATGCATGTTGTAGATCCACTCAGAACAATGGCTAAGTTATCTGGCGCCCCTCAACTCAACTTGGAGTTCAGAAGTCCGCTCCCAAAAAAACAAAACAAAACAAAAAAAAAAAACAGGTCTTCTTGGAGTTAAGGACCTTAGGACCACAAATAATAAAAAAAAGATCTTTAACAATTACAGCTACAAATTTAACAACCAACTTGCCACCATACACACTGAGTACTTAAGCCATGGCCACAAAGGCATTATCAGCATTCATTTATGAGGCCAAGACATCACCACTGTTACATAAATCAATAGTGGTACTGTATACTTGGATCATCGCTTCCTGCCAATTGTGCCCTCCCAACAGCTTGTTCCATGTTAGCCACCTCTTCAACCAATCCTAGTTACACCCTTAGGTCCACTTTTAGCAAAGTCTGGTAATGGTTACCAGTACCTCCTGATGATTATGGAACATGTATTAATATTTTCTGAAGCAGTAGTAGTGCAAAGGGCCAGTGATAACTCAACAGCCAGTTCTAGTTTTTTTTTTCTTAGCTAGAGATAACAGAAGAGATTCTCACAGATCAGAGAACCCCATTTATGTCTTGGGGCCATGCTCCAGTTTTGCTTGTGTTTTAAATGAAAACAGTAAAGAACGTCTGTGTACCACCATTAAACTGGTGGGTTAGTGGAGCATGTATCTTTTCCTACTCGGTGTTTTTTTTCAGTGCATCATGAGATGCTTGCCTACCTCTACTGCTACACAGTCTCCATTTTTAAAAATAAAGCACTGAATTCCTCTCAGTTCAACAGCATAAAGGGACACCAATTAATCCTGTCCAGCTTGTTGCCATTAATAGACTGCAGGCTATCTTGCTCTTCCTCCAATTCAAGCTTTCTGGTCTAACTTGGAAGTAATTCTTTCTAAGCATAATGTTCTCCTATAAACCAAACTATTAGCCTCTCATATATTCTCCCAAAAAACACAGGTCTTTTGGTGAACAAGTACTGAAACAGTTTCACCTCCATCTTTGCCTCTCTCTTGTCTGAGAAACCTAGCTGTTTAAGTTGTCTTCCTGCTAGCGCTGTAGCACAATTCTCACTACAGTTCCAGCCAGCTACAGTGCTCAGACATATAGACCTAGGGCAGCACTTATAGCCTGCAGGTTTGGTCTGAATTATCAGTCACTCTTGGGACTGTGGATCGTCTCATTCATGGCTTTATAATATAAAAGGTCACAAGTCAAAGTTGTAACTACACTTAACTTAAACCTGGTTTAAGTCAACTGTGGCTTACCCACCCCTAAGAAGGAGGGGGTGGAGAATTTGATGCTAATGACTTTTAACTTTCTTTATGCAGCCATTGCCAGAAAAGGCAAAAAGAAAATCACTACATGTAAACAGCATAATGTAAGTTTATTTAATCTCAACCAGTTTTGTCTGAAAAGAAACAGTCGTACTTCACTGCAGCATATAAGTGTGGTATGTAAAAGAACATATGCTTTAACTTGACTCATGCTCAGGCTGCTTCACTTCAGAAGGCAGATTTAGGAAATAAAACAATAGAAACATTGATTCAAACTCAAGCTGCTTCAATTCACACTAATTAGGAAAATAAAACACATGAATTTTCACTTTATACAGTACCTGGAAGTGCACACAAGCTAGAAAAAAAAACATTGAGTCTCTTGCTAGTGTCATCATGTGATTCAGTGTTTATACAGTCCTTTCAAGTTCATAACCTTCTGCATGACACCTTGCACTCAATAAATACTTTCAGAAGTGCCTTCCAGTTCCAGTCTGCTGACAGTGCTGAACAAATTTTCAGTCACTCTTGACACTTGCACCTAAAGAAAACACCAGCTACTATTAAAGGTATTAGCATTTAGCAAAAGTCCTCTTAGTAAGACAAAAAGTCATTTTTGTTTTCTTTTCAGAAAACTCACAATTTTCACAAAAGTCCCATTTTGATATTCAGGAAAGCTCAACTTTCTGCTACTTTTTGTTTGAAATAGTTATACTCATCTTCCAAAAAACTCACTGTCAGCTTCCTTTCTTAGGGTGGTCAACATCAAACCTCATCAGCCACTTAAAGGAGATTGATAAAAACAAACATAACAAACACAAACAAACACCCTTTATTAGAGGGGACCAGCTCCAAACTGCTTACAGTCTCTTAAAACAAATACATGGGCTTTGGACATTGAGGCAGGCACATTTCTTATACCTCCAAAACAGTGCAAGCACACACACACACACACACACACACACACACACACACACACACACACACACACACTTCTTACATCCCCAAAAATGGGGTGACATGGGGTGCTATGATGGGTTAAATGGATGAATGGGTTAATAGGGTGACCAGTGGAGGCCACCATATGGTCAACCAGGGGAGACAAAAAGACTGATAATTCAACAATGTATGGGAGAGACATAAGGCAATCCTTTTAAGGAGATATGAAAAATTAACTTGTTGGATAAACAGGAACTCCATGTTACCCAGTAAGCAAAGCAAGGATGAACAGTTAAGAAAGCAACTACCTTTGGCTATCAAAACATATCAGTGACAGGACCTTCACAGAGCTTTCTTTTTCTTCCAAAGTAGTTTACATGAGTTCAGATGTTACCATTTGACATAATATTGAAATCAAAGAAAAAAGAAATTAAAAAGGATTTATAATTAGGGTATCAGAGTAGCAGGGGTAGGTTGGACTGAATAACTGCAGCTAGAGTCTATCTCTTGTAGATCACTTAGTTCTATTTTAAGGAATGTTTCACTAAAAACTGCCAAATGAGACAGATTACAGGAAAGTCAGAATGTTTCATTTGTCAGAGTGCTGATTCTAAACTAATTACGTGAGCATTTCTGCACTATAAATTTTCTAATAATTTACTACTGATTTTCTTAGACCAATTCATTCATTTGTTTGTGTTGCTTTTATATAGGATGTAATTTAAAAGTTAAACAATCAACCACTCCCACTGGGAAATGCTAAAAATTTCCATTTGGCAAACGTGGCATTAGTTTTCCAAACACATGTTCTATGTTTAATCTAACCATTACTGGGTAATTCTTACGAATCTTCATTCCTAAGTAATATGTTTAGCATTTAAACATACTGCCTAAGGTATCCATCAGAGCTACACTGGAAAACATTTTTTTAAAAGCATAATCCTGGAACTGTTTCAGTTTGTGTCTAGCCCAGGAATGACAGTAAAACACTTTCACAACACAAAACAATCTGCTTGATAAACTTGCTGACATTTAGCATATAATTAAGACATCATCAAAATGTAAGAATGCTTCAACTCTAACTTAGATGACTTATGTGTGGTTTTGATATCATATTTGTGATGAGAAAAGAGTTCCGCATCACTTTATTATACTGTGTAGTCTGATCATTAAATGGGGCATGGTGTATCTCAAGTGTTATCAAGGAGCCTTATCTAATGCAATATCTCACAAAAGCAAACATGGCAGTATCATTTCAGAAATGCATAAACTTATCTGTGACCTGAACACTGAAAAAGAGCAAACTAGTGATGCTTCTTGCATATAGCTGAATTTTACTGTTGCAAGGGAAAGACTGATTACAAGGATGCCGCGGTGGTACGGCCGTAGCATTGTTACCTCACAGCAATAGGTTCTCCCGTTCGATTCTCGGCTGGGCTTGGGAGTGCCTTCTGTGTGGAGTCCGCATGTCCTCCCCACGGTTGGGTAGCATTCGAAAGACATGCGTGCGTAAATGGGCATGCATTTGTTGAAGGTTGAGCGTCGAGCTGGCACCTCGGCTTTTCGTAAAAATCTACTGCCAATCATTAGAGGACCGGAGTTCCGCTGTGGTGACCCCTTACCGGGAAAAGCCAAAAGACAAACAACAACAACAACAAGGGAAAGCCTGATTACAGTACCACCAACATTACAGCTCAAGATTTACTACTAAATAGAAACTGGACAGGCACAGAAACTTGAAAACCCTATCTGCATTTAAAAAATATAAAATAAAAGTATTCAGCAAGAAATTATCTGTGATATGGAACTACAAAATCAAAATGGCCTCAAACTTCTGTTACACAATAAACAAAAAACTAAAGTTAGCCCGATTTTAGTCATAAATGTATAAACAAATGTCCTGATGAGTACAGCCTTATCAAACTAAGATTATAAAATTCAAATAAAAGAAATGTGAATACCAAACATTAACAGGAGAGATATAGGAACATGCCCACAAATCAAGCCAGTGTGCAATCACTTCAAGAAAATTGTCAAAAGTATCACAATTCCATTGTCTGGCACTTTGCACCACATACATAGGACTATATGACGGACAGCAAACCTCTTTTGGATACTTGTGGCAGTGCTGTCATCAGTAGGAGTTGTACTATTTTCTGAAGTGAAAGTGACAGAAAATTGAGGTCAGAAAGTTAAATATAAAAGTATATGCCATAGTAATTAGATAAGAAGCATTAACTTAGCCTGTCATGGGCCAAAACAGCTGCGAATTTCATCAAAAAGCAGGAAAGAAAGCAGATGGAGAAAAATTATCTGCACCTTTTCAAAGAAACTGACACTACCTATGGCCAGTGAGTGCTATTGGGGGGGGGGCACCCACAGGACAACAGCTGAAAAGGTATCTGCCACAGATTACTGCAAATTCTTGGTGGAAGTTTCGTATACATAGCCCAATGTCTTAGTCACCCACTTCAGTTCAAATCTATTTCCAGTGTATGACAGAGCTGCACATTTTTTCACTTGCTGACAGCTGCTTTTATGCTTTTTGTGACAGGAAAACCTGCATTACTAACGACTTTAAGCAATTACTAAAATTAAGAAAAGAAGTCTGCACCTTTTAGAAGACATTTAATTTCCCTGGAAGTACATCTTCCTTTACTACTTAAAAAAAGCCAAGAGATCTATTAAGAAACAAAGCCTTTTACAGTGAAAACTCAATCTAAAGCTTAATCCATCTTAAAATATTCTACTGAGAAGTAAAATATGGTATGGAAAAAGCTAATGTACTTCTTTTTAAAATATCTCTTTCTCCAGTGATTATAAATGTGTTTTAAATGTTACTCATAATTTTTCTCCTCTCATTATGGACTCCTTTACTTCTGAAAAATTTTGTATCTCTTTTTATACTTTAAAAACATATCACTGAGGAAAATTAATAAACTACAGAATGAACTTCCAGGGTATCCCCATGGTTCCTTAAACATGCGAAAAGGTCACTGGTAAACCACTACTTTAAATCTTTAGATTCCTGTCCCAGAGACTTCCCATACTCTGGAACAGGCTACCTATGTATGTCAAACAGAGCTCCTCATTAGCACTCTTCAAGAAAAATCTTGATGACTGGATGGGAAATAGGAAATTCACCCCAGGGATCACTTCTGTGGCTCTGCTCGACAGGGGCACAGGAAAATAATTTTCTTGGGTGGCGAAAGCCAGGGTACATTTTTGGCTAGGCTTATATAGGCACTAGGGCCAATAGCCTAGTACCTACCTATGAACCTATAATGTATCCCTTATGTCAAGGGATCTTCTCACTGGTTTTAAACTGATTTTAATTTCCTTCTTAAAGTCACCTAGTCATCACTTTTTCACTTTAGAAAGGTCATCCTGTAGTTTTTCAGATATGTCCTAGGATCCAGCTCGGCTACATTTACTAGACCCTCGAATCCAACTCTTGAAATCCTCCCTTTACACATAATGCCCCAGTTACTCTGCAATACCTCATATCAAGTTTTCGGACCCAAAGCCAACACAAAGAGCTAATCCTAGGCCAAGACAGAAGGAAGACTTGCAGAAAGGACTGGGGCTCAAACATGGAACAGAGGTTCCACCACAACCATGAGGTCTCTCCAAGAAAAAAAAGGAAGGGGGAAGGAGGATGAGGAATTGAGGAAGAATGAAAATGAACAACATATATGCATAGTTATGGGGTGTACATAACTTTAATATTTGATGTCATTTTCATTCATTCCTTCCTTAACTGATGGGACAGAGTCCCCAGCTACGTGAACCTTGGGTGGCCCTCATGGAAGGATATTCCAGAGTGCTGCAGAACCAAAGACAGTCCTGCTTCTGGATATCAAATCCAAATTTGTAATGAGCAATGAATGTATGAGCATTGGACCAAGTAGCTGCGGCACAAATCTTATAAATTGAAGTCCTAGACCAGAAAGCCGATGAAGCCACCATGGACCTGGTGGAGTGCGTTTTATGAGGTTTGGCTAAGGACAAACCTCATTAACCATACACAAAGGATATGCAATCTGTCAACCATTTGGCTAAGGTAACTTTAGAAACTGGCCTACCAAATTTGTTGGGGAAGAATGAGATGGATACTTGATCTGTCTTTCTGAAATCTTTTGTTCTATGGAAACAAAAGCATGTAATCAACCTTTATTAGAGAAGTTGGGAAATAAAACAGGAAAATTAATGACTTGGTTAATATTCACCTCTGAAGCTACTTTGGGAAAGAAGGATGGATTGGTCCGTAAGGTAACCCTATCTTTTGTGGAAGATCAAATATGGGGATTTTGAAGTGAGAGAATGGCGTCTGGATACTTGTCTCGCAGATGTAATAGCCACTAGAAAAGCAGTTTTCCAAGATAAAAATTTTAGGTCCGATCTAGCCAATGGCTCAAATGGACCGAGTCAAACACTGTAGTAAAACCATTAAATCCCAGGGTGAGGTAGGGCCCTTCACTGGGGGCCTAAGCAAAAAGTAGCTTTAAGGAAAGCCTTGCACAATTTTGATGAAAGTAAAGAGGAAGCATTTTCAACTGAATGGAAATTAGATATTGCTGTCAATTGCACTTTGATAGTAGAGAAACTAGCCCCTTCTTGAAAAACAGATGCTAAAAACTCCAGGACAACAGGAATAGGGGCGGTGAAGGATTCTAATTCTCTCCAAATAGCTCAAATGGTGACTCTCTCCCATTTACTTTTGTAGATCTTCCTGGTAGAGGCCTTCTGGGATGACAGTAATATCTGTTGGAATGGGGAGGAAAGCCTGGGCTGTCTAATCATCAGTGGAATTGAAGAAACCATGTGGTCAACTTGAGGCCTGCAATGTCCGGGTGAGCCATCCAAAATTATCTGCTTTTACTGTATTTGT
The DNA here is from genome assembly GCF_019279795.1 of Protopterus annectens. Lineage (NCBI taxonomy): Eukaryota > Metazoa > Chordata > Ceratodontiformes > Protopteridae > Protopterus > Protopterus annectens. The sequence continues at coordinate 530,456,377 of NC_056740.1, read as the reverse complement.
GTTTTTTCCTACATTATTTTGCTTTTGCGTCATCTTAAAAGTACTCAATTGTATTTATTACTGCTTGGTGTAACTCATTGTAAGCCTTTTAGTTTAAGCACCTGGGCTTCAGACCAGTTTTACATTAGGAAGGTTTGTGGTCTGCACTGTAGTGGCAGAACAGATAGCTTACATCCTTCTAAGTTGGGAACTGCTGATTGAGGGCTCAGTGTCTGTTATTCTAAAAGTGTATTAATTCTGGTTTGAGCACTTGGGCTTGAGGCCAGTTATTTTACATTAAGAGGGTTCGTGTTCTGCACTCTTGTGGGAGGAGAGGCTGGACTCTGTCCTTCTGAGCTGGGAATTTCTAGTTAAAGCTTATAGTGCCTATATATTTGAACTGCTTCTTACTAAAATTGGTACACCTCGTTTGCTGTAGCATAGACTAGATCCAGGCCTGCTGAATCTAGCTTTGTTTGTATAACTTGAGCACTAATCCAGGCATTCTTTAAAGTATTCAGTTGTATTTATTACTGCTGGTAGTAACTTGATTAAAGTGTAGCTATCATTTCTAAGTCTTTTGGATTAAGCACTTGGGCTTCAGACCAGTTGTTTTACATTAGGAAGGTTTGTGGCCTGCACTGTGGTGGCAGGACAGGTAGCTTACATCCTTCTAAGTTGGGAACTGCTGATTGAGAGCTCAGTGTGTGTTATTCTAAAAGTGTATTAGTTCTGGTTTAAGCACTTGGGCTTCAGGCCAGTTATTTTACGTTAGGAAGGATTGCGGTCTGCACTCTTGTGGGAGGAGAGGCTGGACTCTGCTCTTCTGAGCAGAGAATTTCTGGTTAGAGGCTTATAGTGCCTGCATATTCTAACTGTTTCTTACTGAAATTGGTACACCTTGTTTGCTGTAGCATAGACTAGATCCAGGCCTGCTGAATCTAGCTTTATTTGTATGCTTGTTGTTTGTTTATTTCCCTGAAACGCTAATTCCACCTAAAACGCGGCCTTTTAGCACTTCAGTGGATCCCTAGTGATATCTGCATTGCTTACTATACTTATTTCCTTGTTTCACTTGAAAGAAAGTTACTGTTTGTCATTTTTGCATTTAAGTTACCTGTAACACATTGCATTTAAGTTACCTGGCACTTGCTCACTAAAGCAATTATATAAGTCAGCTCTAAAAAATTAAAAGCACTACACCTTCACAAACTCCCCTTGAGTACCTTGTTCCCCATTGGCCCTTTTTTCAATTATAAAGGAATTCCCAATACTATTCTAGCATGTCCAAAGGTCAGTTGTCAATCTCCTCTCTGGTCCAGCTGGTGAATCTGGGAATCTTGAGGCAATGTCACAACTGCCTCGTACACAGACAACCCTCTCCTCCTCCCAACAAATTCCAACACATGTGAGAGATGCAACCATATAGCCAAACTGGAGGCTAAGCTCTCTCAACTCAGTACTGGCGTAACCAGTCAGGAGGAGAAGGAAACCACACTCACTACAATTCCAGTCTCACATAGACCTACCACGACAACAAACCAAACACATAAACACACAAAAACATACTCGGAAGCTCTAAATAATAATCTGCCTAAGCAGCAGGGACCTCCAAAGCAGACACCCAAGCAACCGCTACCCCAAAACAAAACACGTGCAACACATAGCTCACAAAGCCAGTGTGCCGAACAGTCACTGAACAAGGAGAAGGTCACGGTGAGCTGCCTGTCGGGCGCTAGGATCCGCCACATAACACAAGCACTCAGGTCACTCCAAGGCAAGTACAAATATGACTCAGTCATTGTCCATGCTGGTGTGAATGACCTGAGACGTACCTCCCTGGGCTACATGAAAAGAGACATAGAGGAGCTCTCTGAGCATGTAGCCCAGGCCGGTATGACCCTGACCTTGAGCAGCATCTTACCCTCACCAAGAATGATGCCACAATATGAAGACAAGATGATCAATTTCAACAATTGGCTTAAGTGTTGGTGTCATTCAAAGGGGATCCAATGCCTGTCAGCCTGGGATGACATGCTCGACAAGCCACGATGCTTCGCTAGGGACGGCTTGCACCTGTCACCCCGGGCTTTCGGATATTGGCAAAGGCTCTTGCTACCCCATAGTGCCTTTTTAGGCAAGGCTCAAAAGACAAACCCACCTGCATAGGTATCACAAGGGATAAGAAACTAAGAGTAATGCTACTCAACGCCAGAAGTCTAAACCTCAAGATGCACTTTTCGAAACTCTCCTTAGCATGGAGAACATCGATATCTGTGCAGTAACAGAAACATGGTTCAAGGCTCCCGAGAGCACCCCAGCACTACCAGGTTATACCTCATACCATGCTTTTCGGCCCCAAAACTTGGACCGAACCACAAAAGGAGGGGGAGTATCAATATTTGTCAAAGATACCCACACCTCCAGGTTGGTGGCACAGCACAAAGCATCAGAGACTATCCATGTGCAACTAACTGTGGGTAAAACTGCCTTCCAGTTTATAGCCTGCTACAGACCACCCTCCCAAACACAGGAACCCCACTTGGCCTTCCTGAGAATACTGGAAAATATGAAGGTCTCTCCAAACACCATTATATTGGGCGACTTCAACTACCCAAACATAGACTGGGAGCATTACTCTAGCTCCAACACCCTAGCCCAAAGGTTCCTAGAATTTATAAACTCAAATGCTATGGAACAACTTGTTACCACTCCCACAAGAGGGGAAAACATACTGGACCTGATCATCACCAACATGGGGACACTATGCTCCAGACCAGAAGTGTATCCCTCACTGGTAAGATCAGACCATAAACTAATCTCACTGGATATTCACATCCCGACCCCACCCCTGCCCAGAAAACCACAGTGAAAAACTTCTCTAAAGCAAATTTCACACACCTCAAAACCGGTGAAATCCTTCAAAGCCCCCGGGCCTGTGGAAAATATGGCCCAGACCGCAGAATCCTTTATAAACGCATTCTATGAACACCTTCAGGAATGCATGGATCATGCAATCCCAAATAAAACCAAGACCCAATCCTCCAAAGGCAGACGTCCTGTCTGGTGGACCCCAGCCATAAACAAACTATACAATAGAAGGAGGAAGCTACTACATGATAGAGCAAAATCCCAAAAAGGGAAGGCATCTCTGATCAGTATTAGCAAAAAACTACGGGCACTCATAAAATCGTCGAAGGCCAGCTTCGAGAGAAATATTGCACAGGACACTAAGGATAATCACAAGGCTTTCTTTAGTTATGTTAGGAACCTGGGTGGGAATTCCCAGATATGCTCAGAATTAGTCCAAAATGACAAAAAATACACCGAGCCCACAGACATTGCCAACATCCTAGCTGACAGGTTCAGTGCAAACTTCTCCCCCCTCTCCCCACCAAAAGGACAAATATCTATCCCAACAGGGTGCTGCCCCCCTGACATCTCAGATGCTCAGGTAAGAGCCGCCCTCTCCAAAGCAAAAAACACAGCATCAATGGGACCAGATGGTGTCCCGGGCTGCGTCCTACATAAACTCCAAGAAGAGCTAAACCCAAACATAAAACTACTGTTCAATCTTAGCCTTACTACAGGATATGTACCCAAAGAGTGGCGTACAGCAACAGTGGTCCCTCTCCACAAAGGTGGCGCCTCAACGGATCCTGGAAATTATCGCCCCATAAGCCTGACTAGCTTGGTCTGCAAAGCTATGGAAAGGATCATCATGGACCTCATAAATAAAGATATTGGGGACCTACAGACACTGGATCCTACCCAGTTTGGCTTTGTTAAGGGCAGATCCTGCCTCTTAAACCTGGTCGATTTCTTTGAAACAGTCACCAAGGCCATTGACGAGGGGAAGGTGGTCCACACAGCCTACCTGGACCTCGCAAAAGCCTACGATACAATACCCCACTCGGGCATTATAGATAAGCTCACCAGCATAAATATAAACCCCTATGTCACTAGATGGGTTGCAAACTGGCTCAAGGACAGAACCCACATGGTTAGAATTGCTGGAGCCATGTCAGACTCCAAACCAGTTACAAGTGGCATCCCACAAGGCTCAGTCCTGGGACCTCTCTTGTTCGGTATATATTTCTCAGCGGTGCAGGCCAACACGGAAGGACTGTGGCTGACCAAGTTCGCAGATGACTGCAAACTGGGCGCCATAATCAACTCTCCAGCCGACACAAGCATCCTCCAAAAGGGCCTCATAGAAACAGACAACTGGTGCCAGAGCCATGGCCTCAAGCTAAACGCCAAAAAGTGTATAGTCATCCCCTTTGGCAAAAACAAAGTGCCCACAAATTACCACATAGGTGGTAATCCATTAAGTACAGAAGAAGTCATTAGGGACCTGGGGACCCAAGTTGATAGCAATCTCTCATTTGACAACCACGTGGCCAAAGTGGTTAGAAAAACATTTTATATAGCTCACCTAATCATGAAGGGATTCACATCTAGATCAGGGAGGTCATCGTGCCTCTTTACTCATCCCTCATCAGGCCCATAATTGAGTACAATGCCCCTTTTGGGATGTACCTTACCAGACACCTGCAGCAACTGGAAAGACCCCAAAAGTACCTCACCAAGAGGATCAAAGGGCTCAAACAGATGCCATATGCTGCCCGGTTAAAGAAACTCCAGCTCTACTCAGTGGCATACCGCCTGCTCAGAGGTGATCTGTGCCTGACGTATAAAGCCATGTCCAACCCGGAATTAATGGACATGCTGCACCTCAGAAAATCCAAATCCCATCGAGCTACGCTCGAGAGACTTGAACCTCAGCACTGAAATAAATAGGACATGCTGGAGGGACAGATTCATAACCCAGAGGCTCCCTTCACTCTGGAATAAAATCCCAGTCCAGGTTAGGCAGAGTCCCACATTGACTCTCTTCAAGAGGAATCTTGATGAGTGGATGGGAGATCGTAGGTTTACCCCGGCTATCACTTCTGTGTCACTGTTAGACAGAGGCACAGTATACTAACCTCAAAAAAGGCATAGCAAAATTAATTTAAAATGGGTGGCGAAAGCCAAACACACTCTGGCTAGGCTTATAAATGCCCTAGGGCAGATAGCCTAGTATGAACCTATGAACCTATGAACCTAATCCTTGTGGGATAACACAGAAGGTCTGGGCTGGTGTCCAGTATCCAGGGAATAGGAAAGGTGAGACCAAAGGAAAGGGAACCACACTTGATGAGGCCAAAAAGGGGCAATGAGGATAACTGTGCTCTTCAACCAAAGTGCCTTCTGTAAGAATTAGGGAATTAGAGGTATCGGGGATAAGTATAAAGGAGACCGGAGGGCCAAACATGGACTAGAGCATCTCTTAGTGACTCCCCTGGATGGGGATCAGGGCAAAGAATGTGTTGCACTTGTAGAGAGAGGCAAACAGGTCATAGTGAGACTGATCCTGATGAAGGAAAATCCTCTTTGTCACTAACTGATTGAAAGACCACTCGTAAGGCATCAGAATGGTCCTGCTGAGTTTGTCTACTAGCATGTTGGATTTCCCCAGGATGTGCACTGCCATAAGAAAGTAGTTGGAGGAGAGTCAGTGTCTTTGCTGAGCGATTCTTGAGGGGAATCTATGTCCCTCCTCTTGCACATTTTCTTTTGGGGAGCCACCTCAGTGGGATGGTCTGGAGAGGTGTCCAAAGAGAGAGGAAAGTCCTCGAGAGTGACTGTATGGATGCTTGGTTGGGCCAGCTATCCCTGTGGGATAGGTCTGTGAGGATCAAAGCTCAGACACAATGGTGGCAGAGCTGTAGAATCCGACGAAGAAAGAGCAGTCATGTCTCTTGGATGAGAGAACCACCTCAAAGGCAGAAGGTCCGGGAGAAGCCATAGCTGGCTGCACTAGAGCCAAAGGCCCTGATGCCACCATGCCCCAATCTTGCCTGCATCCCTGTCTCAAGGGGGGGAGTTGGTCCCAAACTGTCCAATGCAGAAGCCCCAAGAAGTAGGAATGGCTCTCACAACATCAAAGTCAAATCAAGCCCCAAAGACCCAGCACCAATCCTTCGGCTCTGAGACTTGTCCTGTTCCAAGTGAATCAGCGCCGGATGAGTTAGGGATGCAGTCAGAGTTGAAGACCTAGCCGTTTTCAGATCCGATACAGACATTCTTGGGGTTCTCAGATCCAAGGGTTCCAAAATCCCTGGTCAGATTGGAGAAGGAGAAATTACAGTGTGGGAAACAGAATGGAGGTGCAAAGATCTGATGGGAGAAGGAGACAGGATAACTCTCATCTGAATCTGAGCTCCGAGGAACTTCCTCATCATCCTATCCACATCAGGTTCGGAAAAGCTCCTGAAGGACCTGATAGAGGAAGTACTTAACTGGAGCTGGGATCCTCTCCTTGGGGTCTCTTTGAGGAAGGTAGAGTAGAGCCAAGGAGAAACAGGCTCCAAACAGAACCCGGGGGACTGGGTTCTCAGAGAATTGGACTTGTTAAGCATCCTCGGGTCAGACTTTTTTCTGTAATTTGACAGGGGCCTCCTAAAATTAGAACTGATTTTGGACAGTGGGTGGAAGACCACATCTGAGATTCTTTTGCCTCTGAAGTGGGCTTATGTTTTTTGCAGAGGTTTGAGCTCCAGAGGCAGGAACTGAGACAGAGGAAGGAAAAAGAAGGTAAAAAGCCCTTTAGGACCAGTTTGTTATGTCTGTCACTAAGGGTCCTGGTGTTGAAGTCAGCACAAATTGTGCACTCGTCCAAGTGTGCAGTGTCCAGACAATAAACACACTCCCTAATGGCATCAGAATTAGGGATCTTATGCCAACAAGAAGTGCATTTCTTAAACCCAGTGGGTTTGTCAGCCATAGTAGCAAAGAAAGGAGATGGGCTGACAGAAGTTAGACAGTTTAAGCTTGTGTGTGTGTGTGTGTGTGTGTGTGTGTGTGTGTGTTTTAAAAACAAGAGGGAACTACCAACAATGGTAGAAGATTACTCTCTGAAGGGTAGGAAGAACTGGACGAAAATAAAGTAAAAAACTACAATGGTATGGAGAACTACTGAGGACAGAAGAGGAGGAGAGAAATAAAAGTTATAATGCAATAGAACTCGACAAACTATGGTAACAGAAGAAGAGGTGGTGAAGAAAGATAGAACTACAAGAAAAATAGAAAGTCGTCACACTTACTGGCAAAAAAAAAAAACTACACCCCAAAACTCTACGAGAAGGATCCACATCTGTAGCAATAAGGAAGCAAATGAGATCCGAGGTACTGCACAGTATCTGGGGCATTATGGGTAAAGAGATGAGCTCAACAGTTGGATCTGAGAGCCAAATAAATGTGTCTGAGTCGTATCTGAGACCCATCAGTTGAGGAACAAATGAAAATGACAACATCAGATGTGCAATTAAAGAAAGCAGTGTTATTTGATAATGTCGCCAGACTACAACATGCACCTCCAATTGAAGAAAGACTTACTTTCACCTCTAACAACAATTAAATTGGACAGACTGGGCATTTGACTTGACCACATACTCTTTATGAATAATCATTCTGGAATATGTAGACCAAAATTAGAATAACGATCTGAGTAATGGTAATTATCCAAATTCCTGATCCTAAACGGTAGAACAGATACTGGAAAAGCTATTTATCAAGTCCAATTAGAATATGGCCTACCATCAGTTGATGATGCATTCTGTAAGAATCTGTATGTTATTTAGGTTCTTTGCATTAGACTCTTTATATTTATTCTTCTTTCACATCAACGGCAACACAACCTCATTAAATTGCAAAAGGTAAAAACTAGCCTCCAAGTAAATAAAAACTTGTCCCCTACTGACTGATTTTTTTTAACAAGCTGGCACCTGATCACGCCATGTTTTGCTTACAGACTGAAGCCCAAATAAACTCAGTTGTTGTTGTTGTGTCTTTCGACTTTTCCCGGTTAGGGGTCGTCACAGCAGAACTCCGGTCTGCTAATGATTGGCAGTAAATTTTTACGTGCCGAGTTGCCAGCCCTGATGCACAACCTTCAACGAAGGTACACCCATTCACGCATGTCTCCACACAGAAGACGCTCTAGCTGAGAATCGAACAGGACAACGTCTCACTGTGAGGCGACAACGCTACCGCAGCACCACCACCAGTACTACTGCTTAAGATCCCAATCTGATGGTCCACTGTCAGTCTTCAAGACAACATGACACAACACACTGAAAGCTAGCAGTCATGCCTCTTTTGTCCTTGGCAGATAGCAAGAACTGTACTTATGCCAGTGTATTCAGGATTAAACTCATCACAAATATGAATGAAGTAGCCATCCAAAATTGTCTGAACTTGTTCTAAAAGAAGAAATTTTTTTATTACTATAAATTTTTGATGCACTACCATTTACTGTAATGACTGAAATGTTACTGTTCATATTACTGTCTACTGTAACTAATGTTTACTCGGCTGAATATGGCATATTCTAAATATTCTTTCTTACGTTGTCTAATTTTTAGTAACTGCCTATGAAATGTTGAAAATTATTATGCCCTTTTGAACTCTATTTTTGTATTTTCCCAAGCAATAACTGAAGTGGGTCCTACTGATCAGCTCTGTACCCCAGTTAAAAAAATTAATTAAAATCAACTTATCTATAAATAGATAAAAACAATACAATGTAAACCAATTACAAAAGCTGAAGGTTTATTTTCTTTGTACTTGCTAAGCCTAAATTTGAATACACAATATGGCTGTTTGTTGGTCTATAGCACAGCAGCAGATAGGTTTCTATCTACAACATGAACAAGAAAAACTCAGATACTGACCCGAGATAATACGTTTCCCATCTAAAGGTGGAAGGTAGGGTAGTGCTCAGCAAACTAAGGAACCTGTTGAAAGCTCTCATCACACCAAAATGTTCACAAAGACATGATGGAAAGGAATTAGTTCATTGATGCAATTCTATCTCCACAAATCTCTTTGGCTACTCTATAAACATGTATCCCTTCCCTGAATTCAGCCAGTCCTCATGACAAATGTTTAAATAAGCATTTACTACTTGGATACCTAGGTCCAGAAAAGAAAAAAACTCAGCTATGATGGCATGGGAATAAGGCAGCCAGACTCAGACTAAAAACAGCAGAGATATATGGTACAGAGTACAGAAACTATGAAAATGTACAGCAGATGAAAAAAAAGGAAAAAGGGGGAATAACTGCTTTACCACTTCAAACTTCCTTCTACATCCATCTTTGCCCTCTACTTCTCCACATTTCACACTGCCCTACTCTCACATTTGTAAATACAATAAAAAAGCACAGTTGTATAAGTAAACTTAACATAACAGCAGGTGTTCGAATGATCACTCCTGCAGTAGCCTTAGCTATATGGTTAATATCCTGTCTAGGATATAACAGTTGGCCTGCTTCCAAAGCTTTAGAGCACATTCCACGCACCTAAATGTCAGTCAGCTTGAGCTGAGCTGACTAAAAAGACAGGTTTGGGCGACAAACCCTTCAGAGCTTTCCCATCACCGAAGAGAGTGCTCCTCTGCATGCTTTCGAGGATCAGCGGTTTATTTGCGCTGGCCCTTTGCTGGGCAGTTAAGTTCCCTCTGGGTGGAAAAATATCCACATTAAAAAAAAAAAAAAAAAAACAGGTGTTTTATTGTACCGTCCTGTTTAGGAAAGTTATTTTTAAGCTAGGAGTATAGGAAAAAGTGTATACTTCTGCAACACTGACTTTCAGAACTTTTAACTGTCAGGCTCATGTGTTAAAGTTTATTCTGACTAATTGTGAAAGTATGTGGAATATTTTGTCTGCAGTTGCTTCTTCTGAGGAAAAATCTGCTTTAAATAAATTGAGTTTCTTCAACTTTACAAGTCACAGCTCATTGTTTACTCAGTGCTTATTGATGCTTCTTCCATGGCTATAGTCACTTGTACTGTTTTGAGGGGGTTTGCCAGCTGCGTTTTCAAAACCTCCCAGATGATGTTAAAAATAAATGAGATTTTAAATTCTCCTTTGGATAGGGATTTAGGTTTTGGTTACTCTGCTGCAGGGGTTGAACATTTTGCATGTTTGCTCTTTTCATTCACTGAATCACTGGCAAACAAATGATATTTCTGCTATACCCTGTGTCATATCTGCAAAAAATGGGAGTTATAAACATTCCTTAACTTAAGGCGTTATGGGCAATAAGTAAATCAGCCCTGAGAAACTAACAGAAATATACCGCATTTTTCAAACATAATTTACACTTTGGAAGGTTGTAGATGTTCTTGTACACACATTTCTGTATTTTGTTTTTTTTTCTCAGTGGTTATTACTAAGCATCTGCTTTCTTGTATTCTTCATCAGAAACTCGTAAGTAGCTTGGACACCTTGCAAAACTCCTTTAAAATGCATTTAAGAGACATTACTGTTAAATATCCTTACCATACATCTAATAAATCTAAAATGAAAAGTAAGCAAGCTACTGACATTAAAGAGAAAGAAGAAAATATCACTGGAAAAATGCTCAGTAAATTTGTGGTAGAAAATGTTACAAAAGGAAAATCTCATAAAAGCTGCAAGACTGCCTCTCTCAACCATGAAGTCTATAAATGAAATATTTTCTTTCCATTAAGCCATAGTTTTAGTTTCCATTAACTCTGTATGTGCATATGTGTAATAATGGAAGTAAAGCTCATATGCAGTATCAACACTGCAACTTCATGTTGCTCTG
>NC_056740.1:530393217-530440717 GCF_019279795.1 Protopterus annectens | reverse complement strand
AGTGTCTGACAAGTAGATAGCAGAGATTAGAAGGGTAAGTGTGAAATTCTAATTAAAATAACTATCGTAAAGTATTGTAGTGACAAGCACCAAACATGCTAGCCCCAGCTCATCACAACATTGTTAAGCAAAGCACCATTTTTTTTTTCTAATAAGAAATTAAAATAAGCAAAAAAATACCCACAGAGACCTAAAATGGGTGGTCAGCCAAAAAAGAAGCTCAGTAACTGCTTAATGGAGCTTGGCAGAGTGGTAAAACATTTTGACCATAATTAAAAGTTTTGAGGTAAAAGTTCTAAATGTTAGTCCTCAAAATTCCAAAACCAAGCCTTGAACAATGCAGAAGGAAATACATATTACTATTATGTTCACAAAACAACCCAGGGAGCAAAAATCAACACATTACATTCTGAGATAAAAATACGATGACGACAACTACTAAAAAAATTCCAGTCTCGTACAAAAATAATTTTTGACTAAAAAGAGACACTTGCCTTCAGAATATTAACTTGTGGAAGGTAATCCACAATGGAGAACTTATCTGCCAAGCCTTGAAGAAGCACTAGCCAATGGTCAATTTCCCAAAGCCCACAGAGGCACGTACTCTTCATTGGCAAGAACTTTCTAAAACTTTGGCACCCTATCAATTTAATGTTATCCAACTTCCATGTGCAGACTACTGCCTAGGGTTCGTGGAAGCTATGGAAGCTGACCAGTGTGTTCAATCCTTGTCAGGAAATCCCCATATAACAGGCTATTGCAGCAGTGATTTAATGATCAACATCTCCTGAACATTTTCCCTTGTTCTGCAGGAGTCTGTCAGAGAAGCAGAGCACCACTCTAGTTGTGGGTCAGCTCCACAATGATAGTGAGTGACTGAATGACATTTAGACTGCACACGTTACATGCCTGCACTATATTTAAGAAAGGCTTTTTTGCTTGAAGATTAACTGGTCTGATTACTTGCTATTATGCAAATTCAGTCTTTGCATTAGTGTTTGAAATCTTTTTATGTAAGTGTATTCTTTTGTGCAGCAACATATGCGATTAAGTATTATTTCACTTTTTAGTGTTGCTGTAGAAAAATTATATTGTTTCCCTTTAAGTCTAGCCTGTCACTTGCAGTTAAAAACAGATCAGCTTTCTGAAATCAATGAGCAGTGTACATCATCGGCTAGGTGGGAGGCATGCTAATCTGAAAACACCAAAGGTAATGCGGACCTGGTACTTAAAGTGAAACGCAGAGGCTTTTGTGTTCATTGAAGACAGGGAAGGGAAAAGGAAAGTCTTCTCTGTTTTACGTATATCTGCTCTCTAGTCTGTCATGTTAAATTTCTTAAATAATAAAAAGCATTAACTTTTTTACCTGATGATTCTCCTTCCTTCACCTAAATGGCTCATTCATTCTGGCAGAATGGGAGTCAAGTATTCCTGGGAGAGATGAGAGTCCTATGGCCCATTCGTTCCTGCCCAAGAATCATTATCAGCCTTCCATTCCTCACAGCTACCTGGTCTTGGAAAGTGGCCCTCCTCTCCCCATAGCTGCACTCCTGTAAAGGCCTCCTCCAAGTCTGCAATCACAGCCTCCACTGGGGAGCATGCTTCTGCATGGCAATTTTCCTTTGGTTGCATAATGTGCAAATGCAATACGGCAGCATGCACTCGGCTGGCTCAGAACTTCACTACAGTGAACACATAGTGCTCCCGTGAGGTGTCACTTGTGTGGCGAGCCACAGCCAGCTTCCTAACCCACTTTCCTCACCCAAGATGGGCAAGCTAGCAACAGCCATTCATTCATACACACCTTCCTCAACCAGCTCCTACAGGCACCCAAGCTGCTAATCAAACTGTGATCGCCTGCAATGTAGCTGTAGTTTTACTCCTCCATGCCAAGGAACTGGCTAAATGAATGCCATTGCTAAATGCTGGCTAAGATTACATTTTTCTTTTTGCATCTTTATCAGATTACTGTATATTTTTCTAGGGGTAAAAAACCTTGTTTTTCAAGAACTTATACAGCTGATGGAAGTGATAGTTTTTCAAGAGGCGATGGCAGTGTGGGGTGGAGATTTTTTTTTTTTTTTTTTTTTTTTTTTTTTTACAAGAGGACAGGTAAATACTGGGTACTGCAGGCACAGTCCTAGCATCACAGACGTTTGTAGGGTCTCCAAATTGTGATGGACTTATCGTGCTCTAGCTATACAGGTTATTCAGACTGAGATCGTTCCTTCTCTAGATAGGATTGATAAAAAAAATTAATTCTGAAAGAACATATTTTTTTAGTTAATAAGCTATGTGCTTTTTCCACAGTTTTAACAGCTCTGGTATACATTTAAGCATTCAGATGGGGAATAGGATCCTTAAAAGGCACTGGAAACTAATCTATTTTTCTGCAGCGGAATTTGGCAGGGTCTGTCGGCAGCTGAAAAGGAAAGAAAGCTAGTCATTCAAATACATTTAAAATAGATTATACAAACAAACTTACAGGTCAGAAGAAACCTATAGGAACAAAACCGAACAATGCACAACAAGAACTTCAATAAGCACAGAAGAGATTGATAAAATGGGTTGCTGAGGATGAAAACTAGGTTCATGAAGTTAGAGGCAAGATCAGTAAACTACTAGACTTTAGCTAAGAGGATGCTTAACATTAGAAAATAAATCACTTCCATAAATCTGAGACGACTTCTTGCTCCAAGTCTAAAACAACAGTTAGTTAAGAAGAAAAATGAGGAACAGTGCTAACGGCAGGATGTTGAGGACATCACAGTGTCTTTAGCAGTTTAACATGCAGGGATGTAGAAACAACAGCTTGTCAATGTTGGGCATGACACCAAAATAAGAACTTTTTAACTTCTATAAATTCACTTGTGCTGGAAGAAGAACAAGCACCCTCAGTAAGGTACAGTTGTGTAAGTAAACTTACCATAATATAACATGTTCGAATGATCACTGTTGCACTAATCTTAGCTATAGGGTATATCCTGCCTAGGTTATAACAGCCAGACAGCTTCCAAAACATCAGGGCACCTTCCTCGTCATCAAACAGTCAGCTAGCTCAAACAGAGCTGAAGAAAAAGACTGGTTTTGAGTGTCAAGCTCTTTAGAGCATTCATGCCAACTGAGAGAGAGAAGCTGGGCCTTGAAAGGACAATGCGAAGAACAACAAAAAATAAATGTCCACATGCTGGAATAAGCAACATGCCAAAAAAGGAGGGAGGGAGCGTTTTCTGAAGCAGGGATCATTCAAAAATCTACTCTCATGGTAAGATTACGGACACAACTGTACTATGTTCATCATATTGATATTGATCACTTCTGCACTAGCCTTAGCTACATGGGTAATTACCCTAGTTTAATATATTTGGGAGGTGGAAGAAGAGTCCAGGAGCCCCTGGAGAACAGTCCTAGCAAAGTCTGACCTAAATCTAGAGAAAGACTCAAGCTTACAGTGGTTTGTAAAAGTATGTACAGAGGACCAAGTTGCTGCCTCTACAATACTTCAAGAATCTAACAATTTCCAGAAAGCAATAGATGAAGCCAAGGCCCTGCTAGAGAGGGCCTTGACCATGCCAGAATAGTTTTGCTGTGGTAAGTATAACAAAAGGTAATAGCTTTAGATAACCATTTGGAAACAGTCTGTTTTGACAACGGTTGTCCCTTCTTCTTACCTTCACAAGAAATGGAGGACTGATATGAAGGTCTGAAAGACTTAGTGCTCTCAAGATAGTACTTGTGGGCTTCCAAGATATGGAGTATTCTTTCTCCCTCGTTTTTAGGCTCAGGAAAGAAAATGGGGAGACGGATAGTTTGGCTTAAAGTAAACTCAGATACCATTTTAGGCATAAAAGAAGGATTAGTTCTCAAAGAAACCCTGCCTCTGTGGAAAAAGAGACATGGTTCACTCACCATAAGAACTTGCAACTCAGATACTCTTCTTGCAGAGGTCAGAGCGATCAGTAAAACTGTTTTCCATATTAAGTACATTGAGTCAGCCAGATCAGCTACAAAATTAAGATCCCAAGGAGGGGTCACCAGTTTACTAGGATGTCTCTTATTCAAAACCCTTTTGAAAACAGTTTGACATGAAAATGCATTCAAACAGGAGAATCCAGGGGCAGACATGCAGCAATGTGCAATAAATGAACTCTGATGGAGCGGTAAGAAAGGCCATAGGGTAGTAACGCAATACAAATATTGTAAAACCACAGAACAACTTGCCCTGAAAACGTGCGATTTATCTTGCTGGCACCAAACTTTCTTGTCTCCATTATTATCTGCTGCATATCCGCAGAAAACAAGTGTCTAAAGGGAATTAAGACCCTATTATCCAGGCAGTCAGCTGAAGCTGACACAGGTCGGAATGTATCTAGGATCCATTCTATAAGGAAGCTTACGGTAATTGCCCCTGACCATTTCCAAAAGAAGGGAGAACTACTGCTGCCTGGACCAGAGGGGAATCACCACAATAATCTTGGGACATTTCTTCTGAATCTTCAGAAGTACCCTGGATATCAGTGGAAAGGCTGGAAAAGCACATAGAAATATTCTTGCCCAAGGAAAAGAAAAGTCATCTGTCTTCCAGGCCTTCTTGCATGGTGTCCTGGAGCAGAATCTTGCCATCTGATTGTTCAGAGCAGAAGCACATAGGTCTACCTGAAGAACTCCCCACAGATGGATCAAATCTTGAAAGACCTCCAATCTAGTTTCCATTTGTAAGGGGCTGCCCTTGTCCCGGTCAGCTTATCTGCTACATAGTTTTGCTCTGACTGAATGCAGAATACCTGTAAATTGAGACTGTGTTGTGAAGCTTTATCCCAATCTAACACGGATACTCTGCAAAGAGGGGCCGACATGGTTCCCCCTTGCTTGCTGTTGTACCACGACTGTGGCATTGTCTGTAACAGCTTGAAGAGGTCTCAGGGACCAAAGATGATTCTGAGAGTTGAGTGGCTTGATCAAGGCAAGGATCTCTTTTATATTTATATGTTTGCGATGTCCTTGGTATCTCACACACCTTGCACTTTTTTCTCTCCTGAAACTGCTCCCTAAGCAAAGTCTAAAGTGA
The DNA here is from genome assembly GCF_019279795.1 of Protopterus annectens. Taxonomy (NCBI): domain Eukaryota; kingdom Metazoa; phylum Chordata; order Ceratodontiformes; family Protopteridae; genus Protopterus; species Protopterus annectens. Next base: position 530,435,649 of record NC_056740.1, on the reverse strand, counting down.
CTGTGGTAACTGACTGCTTTGGACTGGGAAAGAAGAAGGTAAGACCTACATTTAGAGATATTTGCAGTCTCCACAATGTTACCTCTCTTCTAACAAACCCCAAAACTGGGATTTGAAAAGATAAAGAATGTTGGTTGTGGGACCAAAGAGACTTCAGAGGGTGGCCTAATGGTTAAGGTGTTTGCCTTACAAATACAAGCTGCAGGGTTCAAGTCTCACAAGGGATAATTGGTTAGGCTTAAAGTGGCTCGCAAGGGCAGTTAGCTTAGTACTAATCTATGAACCTATGAAGATAACACTGCATCTTTCTCATGTGGAGTCTTACCAGGGGTATCATGAGAATCAAGATGAACCAAAATCCTGAGGCATTCCCTCACAGTGACTGAAGTCTGAGTGGAAAACCTTAGAAACAGATTTAGATACAGATCTACATTTTACCGTGGAAGAAAAGCTCTTTGAACTGAGACATCCAGCTGATACCTCAGGAACACAATCCTGTGTGTAGTAGTCAAAAAAGACTTTTGAATGTCCTCTTTGAATCTCAGCTTGTGTAAGAGGTCTCTCACCCATCTGAGAGATTCCCAACACTTTGAAAAAGACTCTGTAAAGATAAGCAAGTCATCTAAATATAGTAAAATGTGGACACCTGTAGCCTGCAGTGAGCTGTAACTACAGCGCTACACACTCTGTGAACACCCATGGTGCAGTGGACAGTCCAAAGGGTAAGGCAGAGAACTGATAATGTGAACCAGACACACAAAACCTTAAAAACACCTGAAGTCTGGCTGAATATGGATGTGATGTTAACCATCTTTTAAATCTAGTGCTAACAGGAAACTTGAATGAATAAGAAGTGGTAACAGACTGTGAAGTGATAACATTTTTTACTTGGGCACTACCACAAACAGGTTTACAAAAGAAAGATCCAGAGCTGGTCTCCAAGTATTCGCTTTCTTTGACACCAAAAACATCCACAAATAAAACCTTTCCCAACCTGGGAAGGAGGAATTCATTCTGTCACTCCCTGGGACAGTATGTGTTGAAGGATGGGGGAAAATAAAAGAATCTAGTCTGGTGGATGAGAAATTACCCCTGAAAAGGAGGGATTTCTTCCCACTGCCAACTGTAACCTTGATGAATGATCTTCAGAACACATTGGTCTGAAACTATCTGCTCCCAAAGAAAAAAAACTTTCTGCAAGGGAAAAGGGACTGCCAGTGTTATAGGAGGGGACCAAGTCCCTTAAATCGTCTTCCTGACTTGTCCTTGGTTATGAGGTGGGGTCCTGAATTATTTTTGAGACCCTCTGCCATTTCTTATTTATTTATTATTTTTATTTTATTTTATTTGATGTTTGTTGACCAGGATAATCCGACTGAAAAGGTGCCCTTTTTCAGCGGAGACCCAAGGAGAAATGATCCAAACATTACAAAGTATAAGAAAAAAAGAAATTAATAACACAAATATGTACAAGATAAGAACAGTCAAGATTAAAGTACACATATATAGTTTTCTGGTTAACCAAGTATATGCATGGATGGCACAATAAGTACATGACTTTTACAATCAGGATAACAGTATACATATAGAGCTTTCTGTTTTACAAGCCAACTGACAAATGAAAATATAATACAAATATAACAGTGATGAAAATACAGTTTCTCTATATTCATAGTCAACAATCACAGTAAAGTTAACTGAAACATTCTTATTAAACTTCTACTCTTAACTCTTCTTAAACATTTGTCTATCAGCATTCTGTTCAGATTGTTTATTTTGTTTTTGCCTAGATAGGATGAGTGGTTAGAAAATCCCATAGAACATTTAGAAAAGGAAGGCTGAAACATCTTAAAAGAGAGTCTCTGTATCAACTTATCCATTTCATCACACGTTTGGATAAACTCTGCAGCAGAGGAACCAAAAACTAAATCTATAACCAAAGGAGAATTTAAATTCTTATTTTTCACATTATCTGGAAGGTTCTGAGAATGCAGCCAGACAAATCTCCTCAAAACAGTACCAGTGGCCATAGCCCTGGAAAAAGTATCAACTGAGTCATACACACATTGTAAACAATCCATAGTGACTTGTACTGTGATAATATGGGCAAGTGCCAGCACAGCTAGCTGGAATTTTGTGAAGAATGACATGTTCTTTGAATATCAAACTGATTTATACAAGATGCTTGTGTTACAAATGTATTAGAACTGTATGTCATTGGTATATCAAAATGATTTGTACAGATGCTTGTGCTGAAAATGTATTGGTGAGGTTTGCTAGTGTTAAAATGTATCAACAGTGCACCCTGCTGAAATGATAAGAAATATACATGTATTATTGTAACTGAATTAAATGTACATGTTTAACAGAGGACACTGGGACAGAAAAGGTTAAGTTTAAGAAAAATAATGTAAATGAGCTGTTGAATCATTAAAATGGTACCCCGCTGTGCTGAATGGGACCGGAGACACTGGGTCTGGGAAAGAGCCTTTTTTCTTTAGCTCCGTAAAAAGAGGGGAGGCCCCAGGCACTGTCATAAACATATGGATGTGTATTTTGTCATTCTGTGCTAAATTCCTGTCTCTCCTTCAAAGGGGAATACTGTGAGAACCTAGAGTCAGGTGACCAGAAGAGATCATTCTGCCAACCCTCTTGGAAATTATATTTTAGATATTAAAAACAGAAATCTCAGAGTACAGAGTATTCTGTTTGGGAAGCCTGACTAGAAAGACCCTCACCCACAGTATCTTACCTTGTGGTAGTAAGTAACTTAACTACGAAATTCAGTCAGGAATACTGTGAAGCTTAGTTAACAGAGTGTTTTTCTTACTTGTACAAGTCTGTTCATCAGTGTTAATTTCAATATTTTCTGTGATTTGAACTCTGTGGTTTATTGTAAATATATATTCAGTATTTTCATGCTCTTTTATTATTTATTATTAAATATATTTAAAACTTTTACTGTGGCTGTTCCTTGTAGAAAGTATCTAACCCTCGAGAGCACTTATATTTATTTGGGGACACTGTGTGGGCCACTCCAGAAGGCCTAGCCATCTTGGTGAACTACTACCACTTGTATTAGTATTAATATTACGCAGTACAATTGGTCACCCTTTGTAAGGGCTTTGGAGTAGCTGACTGGAGAGTGTTGGGTGGTGGTGATAACTACCTTAAAACCTGGGCAGAAGGGGGCACAGCTAGTAAACCTGTGCCAGCCTTTCCCGTGTGTGTGTGTGTGTGTGTGTGTGTGTGTGTGTGTGTGTGTGTGTGTGTGTGTGTTTCAGCTACTTGGAGCAGGAACATGAAGCACTGGGTTTACAGAAAGGGTACTGCAGAACTTGGCTTGTACACTTGGCTGAGGACCTAACCCTACAGCTGTACTAGAGGGAAGTCTTATGGGAGACTTTGAGAGAAACAGATATAGAGGCATCCAGACCCCGGGCTGAGTGTGTTCCCTGTGTGCTCAAGGGGAAATTCTACTTGATGCAGAGAAGTCTGCATCTGGAAATACTGAGTGTATTCCGTTTGTATTCCATGTGCACGTCCCTCTCCAGTGTCAGTGGTGAGGATTCAGACTCCTTGATTACTAGCCCAGAGTGGGGATGACACGTATGAGTGGCCATCGCATATTGGTAGCAGTGGTGGGCATCACATGTACAATGGATGAAACTAAATTATTTAAATCAGATTTTTCCTCACAAGAATAAACTTCACACAAAAGATTCCTCATACTTTCACAATTACTCAGAATCAGAGCCGAATCCAACACTACATGATCTCGACAGTCACCTTGGACCCAGTGGCTAGTAGGCTTCCACATACCTTTGAATTACTTAAAAAAATTAAACATTTCTTCAATGGCATGTTCCCCTTTAAGAAGGAGCATGCACTCACCGTCCATTGTGTGTGCATCTTTAATACAATGCTTACACCAACACAAACTTAATGTAAACATTCTTCTGCATCTTCTCCGCTTTGAAAGAAACACACAGAATTTAAACTTGCAACTGTTCTGTTCACTTGAGTGTACGGAATCTTTTGTTCATGGAAGTGTGTGTGCGTGTGTGTGTGTGTGTGTGTGTGTGTGTGTGTGTGTGTGTGTGTGTGAGTGTGAGTGTGAGTGTGTGTGTGTGTGTGTGTGTGTGTGTGTGTGTGTGTGTGTGTGTGTGTGTAAAACTCAGGCTGAAAACCTGTAAAGTACAGTTTTGTACCTACCATAAATGTAGATGTCCGAGAGGAATGCATCTGCAGTCTTTACAAATGGGTTGTCCTGTCGTCAGGCAGCCCTTCGGTCGGCCGGATTCCAAAGTCTGGGTCTGGCTTCGGCTGGTGTCGCACTTCACCCGACGTCATTGCGGCAGTCATTCCGGTATAAAGGCATCAGCCGACGCCATTTTCCTCAGTGTTTCTTGCCCCAGATGCCAGGTGCCCTCTTGGATGGCTAAATTTGGATAAATGCCAAAGTTTCCAAATAGTAGAGAGCAAACACACAAAATAAGCATGTATGTACATATATACAAACAAATACACCATAATAGATCCCCAAGCTAGCTGAAGATTGGTAAGTACCCTAGGAGTACCTCAGAGGGGAAGGAGGGTGGGTAATCCTGACTGCAGATGCATTCCTCTCGGACATCTACATTTATGGTAGGTACAAAACTGTACTATGTCCTTCAAGGATGCATCTGCAGTCTTTACAAATGGGTAGAATACCATAGCTAGTCTAGCGCAGGAGGAAATGAGAATAGATTATGGTGTAGTCAGCATCCCTTGCAAAACAGCAGTGGCAAAACCAGCACGGGATTTAGAGTATAGAGGTAAATTATAATGCTTGGCAAATGTATGCACGGAGGTCCAAGTAGCAGCCTCTATAATGTCCTTGGTAGCCACTCCTCTTAAGAAAGCTGTGGTAGTGGCTGTAGCCCTTGTGGAGTGAGGCCTGATGTTCTCTGGAGTTTTCTTTCCATGGTAGGAGTAACAAAATCTAATGCAATTTCCTATCCATTTGGAGATTGTCTGTTTAGAAATTGGTTTTCCTTCCTTTCCTGTTGCATATGCTACCAGAAGCTGGTCAGTTTTTCTATTGTTTTTTGTCCTGTCCAGGTAGTAGCGTAATTGTCTGTGTACATCCAAGGTATGCAAGAGCTTTTCTCCCCTGTTCTGTGGATTGGGGAAGAATGTAGGAAGGTGGATAGCCTGATTTAAAGAGACTCTGGATACCACCTTAGGCATAAATGTAGGATTTGTTCTCAAGGACACTCTATCTTGATGGAAGATCAGGAAGGGTTGTACTGCCATTAATGCCTGTAGTTCAGAGACCCTTCTTGCTGAAGTTATTGCCAGAAGGAAAGCAGTCTTCCAGGATAAGTTTTGCAATTCTGCTGTGGCTGCTGGTTCGAAAGGAGGTAGAGTCCGTTTTTCTAGCACAAAGTTCAAGTCCCATGCTGGCAATGGAGGTTTCCTAGGAGGTTTTACATTTTTAATTCCTCTCAGAAACTGTCTGAGCAGAGGATGCGAGAAGACAGGAGGATCTAAGCTGTATTCTGCTGAAATAGCTGATGCATGTATCTTGATGGAGGAATAGGACAGGCCTGTATGAAAGAGCTCCGCCAAGTACTCCAGGATGTTGGCTATGTTCACCAGTGTCACATCTTGCCCCTTTGCAGTACTCCAGTTGAGATATCTTTTCCATTTTGCTGCATAATTCTTTCTTGTTGAAGGTCTACGAGCCTCCAGGATTATGTCTTTAACCCTTTGGGATAAATTTGGGTTAATTGCTGTTATGTAATGTTCCAGGCAGTTAGCTGCAGAGTTTTTAGGTTTGGATGCAGGATGTTGTAGTTGTTCTGTGTCAGCAGTAATGGGATCAGGGGCAGTGTCCATATTTGTTCCCGGGACATGCTCCTCAGCAGTGGATACCAATGTTGTCTTGGCCAGTCTGGGGCTATCAGAATGATCCTCGGACGTTCCTCTTTGATCTTGAGAAGCACCTTGTGCATCAAAGGAAGTGGTGGGAATGCATATGCTGTCAGGCTTTTCCAACTGAAGGATAGGGAGTCCACCTTCCAAGCAAGTGGGTGGTAAGTCCTTGTGCAGAATTTTTTCAACTGGTGATTGAATGGGGATGCAAACAAGTCTATTTGTGGTAATCCCCATTCTCTTGTGATGGTTTTGAAGATGTCCGGATGCAGCATCCATTCGTGGGCATCTGTTGTAGTTCTGCTTAATATGTCTGCTAGAATGTTTTCCTTCCCTGGTACATAAATTGCCTGTAACTGAATGTTGTAGCTCAGAGCCACATCCTATAGGTCCAGTGCCAGCCGGCATAGAGGGTATGAGTGTGTGCCTCCCTGTTTGTTGATGTACCACATAACTGTGGTGTTGTCTGTTCTTATCATCAACTGGCCTTCTTGGAGAAAAGGTCTGAATGCCTGGATTGCCAATTTTACTGCCATCATTTATTTTAGATTTATGTGCAGATGCAGCTGGTCTTGAGTCCATAGGCCTTGAATGCACTTGCCCATCATGTGTGCCCCCCAACCGAGGTCTGAGGCATCTGTCGTGATGGTTTGTCTTGGTTGACTTTTGCAGAAGGGCAGTCCTGTGTTTGATTGACAGGCCTGAGCCCACCATAAGAACTCTTGCTTCAGGCATGGGATCATTGGAATTTTGGTTTCTAGGCTGTGCTTGTGCTGAGACCACAAATTCTTTAGGTACCACTGTAGCTTTCTCATATGCAGCCTGGCATGAGGGACCAGTATTATGCAGGATGCCATGAAGCCTAGAGCTTGTAGCACTTTTCTTGCAGTTAGATGGCTCTGCTTTGTTAATGCCAAGAAGTAGAGAGGAAGTTGCTCTTTCTTTTCTGCAGTTAGAAATGCCATTTGTTTTGATGTGTCCAATTCTGCACCCAGAAAGGTTATTCTTTGGGATGGAATCAGCCTTGACTTTTTTGTATTGACTGTACATCCCAGGGCTTGCAGCAGGTAGATGACTCTTTGTAAGTCTTCTGTTAGTTTGTTTTTGTTGTCCCCTTGTATCAGGCAGTCGTCCAGGTAGGGATAGATTTGAATTCCCTGAAGTCTGCAATGAGCGATTACTGATGCCAGGCATTTCGTGAACACTCTGGGCGCAGTAGATAAGCCAAAGGGCAATGCTGAGAATTGATAATGCTCTGATCCTGCAAGAAATCTGAGGTATCTTCTGCAAATTGGTCTTATGGGGACGTGCAGGTATGCCTCCTTGAGATCTAGAGTTACCAGCCAAGACTCCTTGCCCAGCATGGGAAGAAGCTGCTGTAGGGTCAGCATTTTGAATTTTGGAACAATGAGAAATGTGTTTAAAGCGGACAGGTCTAGAATAGGCCTCCATTTGTTTTCCTTTCTTGGTACCAGGAAGAGCCTGGAGTAAAATCCCTTCCCTTGCTCCGTAAATGGTACCTTTTCCACAGCTCTCATTCTTAATAATTGAGATATTTGTTTTAGAGCTTCTGCCCTTTGAGAAGGTGGTAGGTTTGGCATTCCTCTCTTTCCTGGTAGTGTATGAAAATGGAACCTGTAACCTTTGTCTATAGTCTGCAAAATCCATTTTTCTCTTGTAATGCAGTGCCAGTTTCTTGAAAATAATGTTAGCTTTCCGCCTAAGGGTGCTTCTAGTTGTTCCCTGGTAGGCGGTGCCACCGCCAAGTCACTGTGATTGAGTAGCTGTAGTGGTGGTGGCTGTATCCATGCCTCGTTGGTTGTTACCCTGCCACTGGCGACCCCTGTAGGCACCCCTGGATTGGTTCCTGCCTCTAGAGCGCCTATTCCTGCCTCTTTGTGCCTTAGAGGAGTCCGGAAAGGACCAATTCTTGGAGGGCCAGTTCCTGCTAAACCTTGGAGGTTGAACTTGTAAGAAATCTTTTACTGTTTGCACAGATTTTGCTTTCTCTTCCATCTTTTTTAGTACCTGCTGTGCGGGGGCACCAAATAAATTGACCTTGTCGATAGGTGCATCCAAAAGCTTAGATTTGACATGGTCTGGTAATGCATGTTCTTTCAACCATGCATGTCTCCTGATAACTGTGCCAGTCATGGCTGATCTAAAGGAAGCCTCCAGTGCATCATAGCCACATTTTAAAGAATGGTTACTAACCTACTGTATGTTATGTAACATTTCTTGAACATACTTTTTATCTAAAGATTCTTCAGAGGACAGCTTTTTAGTCAACTGATCAAGCATAAACTCTTGATATTGAATCATATGAAATTGGCAGTTCAAAGCTCTAGCTGACAAAGTAGCAGAGGTGTAAACTTTTACCCCATCTCTAAGGACCTGGATTCCCTTTCAGAGGGAGGGTTTTAGAAGAAGTAGCTGCTACAGCTTTAGGGCCCTGGGAGATAGTCTCTGGATCTGCAAAAGGAGCCTTATATAAGTGGTGATGAGTGTCCGGGACCCTGTAGTACCTATCGGGCTTAGCAGGAGCCGGAGGTAAAGTATCAGGAGCAGTGCAAGCATCATTAAATGCATCATCAACAACAGATAGAACTGGAGGTATAGCTAAAGGCCTATGCTGTGGCAAATGTAGAAAGGTCCTAAGCCTTTTTCTAGAGTCTGAGAAATCTTGGCCCTGCCACTGAAATTGTTCCCTCATAGCATGCAAGGTTTCCCCAAAGGAAAATTCCTCAGGAGGAGAGGCTGAAGGGATGGACTCCTCAGCATCAGAGTCTTCGTAAGGAGAATAAGAAGCCTCAGGAGGGTCTGTATGTTCTGAGTCATCAGAGGAATCATCTGTGGCTACTGGCTCTAGGGGCTCTGCTCTAGGCCTCTTTTCTGGAGGAGGGAGAGAGGCCCTGTCTGGATGAGGCTGAGCTCCACGAATTAAAGAGATGAGATCCTCTGCCAAAGAAAGCATATGGGAGCTGGTGCTGGGCCTGTGAGAGGGGGGCTTGGCAGGCACAGGTTTTGATGCTTTGGCTGCTTTAGCCCTGGCAAAGGCCTTAATAGACATAGCTGGAGGAGGCCTAGCAGCTCCACGTGCAGGGGTAGAAATATCTAGGGGAATGGTGTCTGATAAATCCTGTGAAATCGCAACAGAAGGTTGGATTTCAGAAGCCGTTTCTACCAGGTTAGAAGAGGCCTCGGTAGAAAGCAAGTTATCGGCTGAAGAAAGAACCGCTTGCTCGGTTTCAGCCGAAACCGAGACACTCGTGGTTTGCTTAACCGCGGTTTCGGACGAAACCGCGGACCGCGAGTGTCAGTCCTTTTCTTTGCGTTTTTGGTTATTTGCGTAGTCGGAGGATCCGACGGCATAATGTAGGCAAAATCGGAGCCGAAAATCTGTTCAGCAAAGTCCGAGCGACGTCTAAGCGTCCGTCGGTTAAAAGAAGCACAGGCTAGACAAGCTGCTACGTCGTGGTCTGGGCCTAAACAATGTATGCAATAGGAGTGGAAATCTTTATGAGGTATTTGTTTCCCACAAGATAAACAGTTATTAACTTTCTGTGACATCGGCTGAGGCAAGAAAGAGTCCCCAACGGGGTACTTAGCTTTATAGAAGTCTTCGAAGTAGTATTCGGTAGTAGTAATCTCTGGATCTGACCGACCGGCACTTGCGAACAGCTTCTGCTTGGGCCACGGCAAGAAAGACTGAGGAAAATGGCGTTGGCTGATGCCTTTATACCCGAATGACTGCCGCAATGACGTCGGGTGAAGTGCGACACCAGCCGAAGCCAGACCCAGACTTTGGAATCCGGCCGACCGAAGGGCTGCCTAACGACAGGACAACACATTTGTAAAGACTGCAGATGCATCCTTGAAGGACATATAAGTACCCTAGTTACAGGAGACAACAGCCTGAATCCTCAACTACCAGACCTCTCAATTTTACTACTACTCATGCAAAGTCTATTTTCAATATGCAACTGTTTTGTTTAGTAAATGGCAACTAGTGTTTCTGGTGCAGAATTTGAAAGCAGTGTTAGTAGCACAGCAGGTAGCATACTTGCCTGTGGTGCAGAAGGGTGTGGCTTCGCGTCTATATCAAACAACAGCTTAGGTTGTTGAATCCTTAAACACTGACACCTAAGCGTTGAAATCTAACAATAGCAAACGGTCACATCATCAAATTCTTTCCTTGGGAAAGAATTCGGGTGGCTGTCCTTAAAATAAAGAAACACACCCAAACATAGATGGGGGCTGTGCCCCCACACCTCCCTAACTAAATATACCAATTCAGAGATCGCTCTACATTGGGGAAAGGGCAAATCCCCAATAATGGCCACGCAAATTCTTTCCCTGAGGAAAGAATTTGATGATGTGGCCATTCGCTATTGTAAACATTCAACGCTTAGGTGTCGATGATTAAGCATTCGACAACCTAAGTTGTCGACAATTCAATAGAAATCCATGGACTTTACTCTCACACCATGTAGATGGATTGCTGGTACTGTGGAGCACTTTAAGGGGATGAGGCTGCTGCATTCCTGAGAGTGTCTTACTTTGGACGAGATGACTAGTAATTATTAACTTGTTGGTTTGCCAGCCATTCCCTATTGCAATACTATTATTATTTTTTTTAATGTGACATAGGCAATTAAATCTTCAAGGTCAGTGGGCACTGAATTTGCTGCTGAAACAGTGAAATGTAAAGTTGTTTGCAAGTAGCAACCTCTTTATTAGCTACAGATCTCTAATGTGGAATTATTCAGATGACTTTTTCTTCTGCAGAGATTGTGCATAATGGCAGATATTGCTGGACTGTAATGACAGAGGTTTGAGTGGCCTTTTATGGTTGAAATATTCTGAAATGGGTTTTATCATTATTGATTTATTATTTATTTGTCTTTGTTTACCAGGAAAGTCTTGACTGGATAATACCCATTTTCAGCAGCGGCCAGGGAGAAAAGCTCCATTTGCTTACATTGCATTATACTTTGTTCCAGTTAAACACTGAATAGTTACATTTATATTTATATTTATACACATACAGTAGTTACATTTATATATTCTAAGAGTTTTACAGATTTTACCAGTACTGTTAGCCAACAGGGTTCTGGCGGAAATTGGGCTACTGTTGGCCGAAGGAGGAGAAGAGAGGGAAGGCATGGCCGAAGGCAGGAAGAGAAGAGAAAGGCTAGGGCTGTGGTAGTGAGGGTCGGAACTTTGAATGTTGGCAGTATGACTGGTATAGGGAGAGAGCTAGCCTATATGATGGACAGAAGGAAGGTTGGTATATTGTGTGTGCAAGAGACCAGATGGAAGGGGAGTAAGGCTAGGTGTATCGGAGGTGGGTTCAAATTGTTTTATCATGGTGTGGATGGGAGGACAAATGGCATAGGAGTTATCCTGAAGGAACAGTATGCTAAGAGTGTTTTGGAGGTGAAGAGAGTGTCAGATAGAGTGATGTTTATGAAGTTTGAAACTGATGGTGTAATGATGAATGTTGTTAGTGCATATGCTCCACAAGTTGGGTGTGTGATGGACGAGAAAGAAAAATTTTGGAGTGAGTTGGGTGAAGTGGTGATGACTGTACCCAAGGGTGAGAGAGTGGTGATTGGAGCAGATTGCAATGGGCATGCTGGTGAAGGGAACAGACGGGATGAGGAAGTGATGGGTAGGTATGATGTTAAACAAAGGAATGCAAAAGGTCAGATGGTAGTGGATTTTGCGAAAAGGATGGACATGGCTGTGATGAATACGTATTTTAACAAGAGGGAGGAGCATAGGGTGACATGCAAGAGTGGAGGAAGATGCACATAGGTGGATTATATCTTATGTAGGAGGGCTAGTTTGAAGAAGATTGGAGACTGTAAAGTGGTGACCGGGGAAAGTGTAGTTAGGCAGCATAGGATGGTGGTTTGTAAGATGACGCTGGTGATCAAGAAGAGGAGGAGGAGGAGTGTAAGGGCAGCACCAAGGATCAAATGGTGGAAATTGAAAAAGGGCAATTGTGAGGTGGAGTTCCGGGAAGAGTTAAGACAGGCACTGGGTGGCAGTGAAGATTTCCCAAATAGCTGGGTAACTACAGCAGAGCTAGTAAGGGAGATGGCTAGAAAGGTGCTTGGTATGACACCTGGACAGAGGAAGGACAACAAGGAGACATGGTGGTGGAATGAGGAAGTACACGAGAGTATACAGAGAAAGAGGTTGGCAAAGAAGAAGTGGGATTGTCAGAGAGATGAAGAAAGTAGACAGGAGTATAAGGACATGGGGTGCATGGCAAACAGAGAGGTGGCGAAGGCTAAGGAAAAGGCATATGAAGAGTTGTATGAAAGGTTGGACACTAAGGGAGAAAAGGACCTATACCAATTGGCTAGACAGAGGGACTGAGCTAGGAAAGATGTGCAGCAGGTAAAGGTGATAAAGGATAATGAGGGAAACATACATACAAACGAGGAGAGTGTGCTGAGCAGATGGAAAGAGAACTTTGAGGGGTTGATAAATGAAGAGAATGAGAAGGAGAGAAGGTTGGATGATGTGGGGATAGTGAATCATGAAGTGGAATGGATTAGCAAGGAGGAAGTAAGGATAGCTATGAAGAGGATGAAGAAAGGAAAGGCTGTTGGTCCAGATGACATAACTGTGGAAGCATGGAGGTGTTTAGGTGAAATGGCAGTGGAGTTTTTAACCAGACTGTTTAATGAAATTTTGGAAAGTGAGAGGATGCCTGAGGAATGGAGAAAACGTGTTTTGGTACCGAGTTTTAAGAATAAGGGTGATGTGCAGCGCTGTAGTAACTACAGAAGGATTAAATTGATCAGTCACAGCATGAAGTTATGGGAAAGAGTAGTGGAAGCTAGGTTAAGAAGGGACATGATGATTAGTGATCAGCAGTATGGTTTCATGTCGGGAAAGAGCACTACAGATGCAATGTTTTCTCTGAGAGTGTTGATGGAGAAGTACAGAGAAGGTCAGAAGGAGTTGCACTGTGTTTTTGTAGACTTAAAGAAAGCATATGACAGGGTGCCTAGAGAGGAGTTGTGGTATTGTAGGAGGAAGTCGGGAGTGTCAGAGAAGTATGTAAGAGTGGTACAGGATATGTACGAGGGTAATGTGACAGCGGTGAGGTCTGCGGTGGGAGTGACGGATGCATTTAAGGTGGAGGTGGGATTACATCAATGGTCAGCTCTGAGCCTTTTCTTATATGCAATGGTGATGGACAGGTTGACAGACGAGATCAGACAGGAGTCCCCGTGGACTATGATGTTTGCAGATGACATTGTGATCTGTAGTGAGAGTAGGGAAAAGGTGGAGGAGACCCTGGAGAGATGGAGATATGCTCTAGAGAGAAGAGGAATGAAGGGCAGCAGGACTAAGACAGAATATATGTGTGTGAATGAGCGGGAGGATAGAGGAATGGTGAGGATGCAAGGAGTAGAGGTGGAGAAGGTGGATGAGTTTAAATACTTGGGATCAATAGTTCAGAGTAATGGTGAGTGTGGAAGAGAGGTGAAGAAGAGAGTACAGGCAGGATGAAGTTTGTGGAGAAGAGTGTCAGGAGTGATTTGTGACAGACGAGTATCAGTAAGAGTGAAAGGGAAGGTCTACAAGAGGTAGTGAGACCAGCTATGTTATACGGGTTGGAGACAGTGGCATTGACAAAAAGGCAAGAGTTAGATGTTAAGATTTGCACTGGGTGTGACGAGGGTGGACAGGATTAGGAATAAGTATATTAGAGGGTCATCCCAGGTTGGAAGGTTTGGAGACAAAGCCAGAGAGGCAAGATTACGTTGGTTTGGGCATGTGCTGAGGAGGGATGCTGAGTATATTGGGAAAAAGATGCTAAGGATGAAGCTACCAGGTAACAGGAAAAGAGGAAGGCCTAAGATAAGGTTTATGGATGTGGTGAGAGAAGACATGCATATGGTTGGTGTGACAGAGCAAGATGCAGAGGACAGGAAGAAATGGAAACAGATGATCCGCTGTGGCAACCCTTAAAGGGAATAGCCAAAAGAAGATGATGACGATTCTAAGATTTTACAGAGGTAGAAGTTACTAAAGAGAAAGCCCACATGCAACTTAGTGGACTGTACATTCATACATATTGTTTCATAGCTTACTCGAAAAATGTTCAAAACTGCCACTTTAAAACACATTCTAACAAGTGATTTAATTGAATACACTCAGGAAGGTGAATCAAAGAACGCATGCGTGCATGCGTGATTTTAAAATGTGTGCAAGGAGCCTATGGTCTGAAAATAGCACAAAGTAAACTTAATCCGCCACTGGCCAGATGCAGTTTCAATGAATGTGAGTTTCAATGCAGTTTAAATGAATGTGAGTTTCAAGGGCAGACAAGTTTACTGTTCATGCTAAGTATATTTTTACTGTACGACTTTATTGTTAGTTTAGCAAATGACTATCAGTGTTTGTGCTATAAAATTTGAAATAAAAGTTTTAAATTAAATCCAAATATCTGTAATTGTAGAAGTAAAGAAGAAAATAGTCTGTACACTAAGAGGTTTCAACAGTGTTTACGGTAACTCGAAAGAAACAGCAAGTAATGGGGCACTGGAATGGCAGGGGGTGCTGATCCATTAACCTGCCTAGGGCCCCATTTGACCATGATCCAGCTTTGGTCAGAATAAACTTTAACACATGAGCCTTACAATTAAAAATTCTGAAAATCAATGTTGCAAAAGCGTACAATTTTCCCTATACCTATGAATAACCTTTTTCCTGTATCTATCAATCTTCCCAACCTCGTCAAAAAGAGTACAACTACAATTAACCAAATATTTATCAGCAGCAGAACTAAAGCTATAGCTCCTGGGTCAGGTTTGGGAAGAGTGTATAAAAAAATTAGAAGAGTGGGGAATTTTATATATTCTACCTTCCTTTTTTAACGGCAGCAGGCTGAATATCAGGAAATTTGCAAGCAGCGACACACACACATCCTACAGAGCTGACAGATGTGGGGAATGGGTGAAGGATCAGACGCTGAGCTCTCCTCTGCCTTTGAATAAAAAAAAAAAAACTGAGGAGAAAACTCTGTATCTGTCCCTTCATCTTCCTGTACAGACAAAGAATCTTGAATCTCTTCAGGGAAAGAAGTATGGTATCCTTCTTTCTTTTGCTAGGAAAAAAACCTTATAAGAAGGATCAACAGCATGAATTAAACCCTGAGCCAGACCCACTAAACTACTCCTGCCTAAAGAAATTTGAGGAGGAGTACATACATGTTTAGTTTTCTGTTTCTTTTTTGACATGAACAAATAGGGCCAATAGTATTATTAATGGCGGCAGCAGCAGCTTCTTCAGGGATGGGCACAACATTCTGGGTAAACAAGGAAGTCTTCCCTGTTCCCTCTCTCAGGACTGAGAAGAATGATTCTCCCTTGCTCACTGAGGGGACCTCAACAGCCACAGACGACTTGGCTAACTCCTGTATCATAGTGGCTGTAAGTGCTACACCAGAGGGATCTGGGGTAAAAGATGAGTGATCGAAGGAACAAACTATGACTACAGGAGAGTCACTGACCTGTGGCTGAGGTGAATTGCTATGCTAATGTGATGGCAAAGGCTGTTTGTTTAACTTTTTTTTTCGTGGATGGAAGGAGGACATAGCATGGGAGTGGTAGCTTGTTCCATGGACAAGCTGAAGATGGTTCCTCTTCCTGAGGAAAACAAGCAAGAGTCAGAAAAAATGTAAAGCCTTTAAAAGTCCGTTTTTCATACAAAAACACAACAAAAAACAACACTTTGTCAGCCTAAAAAGTAAAATAAACAACTCTCCACTGAAAAATGTCTTTCAATTAAACAACTTTTAAAACTGACAAGAAAAAATGCACTCCAGTTTTAAAAGTACAGTTATGTCTTGTGAGAGTCCACTGAAACACAAACTCCTAACTTAAAAAATAACTTTCCTAAACAGGAAAGTACAATAAAACAAAAAAACATTTTTAATATGAAAGGTTTACACACAAAGGGAACTTATTTGTCCAGCAATGAAACAGTACAAGTCGACCATTGATCCTCTAAAGCCTGCGAAGGAGCACTGTCTTCAGGGGCAGGAAAACTATGAAGGGCTTGTCACCCAAACCTGTCTTTTTAGTCAACTCAACTCAGCTCAGCTAACTGAGTTTGGGCATGTGAGAGGTGCCTTGACACTTTGCAAGCTGGCTGGCTGTTATATCCTCAGCAGGATATAACCCATGTAGCTAAGGCTACTGCAGCAGTGATCAATATGATGAACATCAGTAGACAAGACTCCTAACAAAGAAGAAGAAATGATATCTAATAAGCAGAAGGAGAAAACACTGGGCCCTTACATAGTTATATACCTTTAGGAAGGATAAGCTTAACAGAAATGTTTACCTTGTTAGCTAATATGATGAGAAGGGTGCACAAGTTTCCATACTTGTGGAAGCAATCAGTGATCTTTTTAATATTAAGGCAAGGTAGGTTCCCTTGCCAAATAGGATCTTTCACACCAACATTATCTTAACAATAACCAAAGAATAAAAACACCCACAATCCTATTCAGAGTCCCAATACAAACAGATAAAATAGTCCAAGAAACAGCTGAAAACGTTGTCACCCATGAGCGTTTTTCAAAGGTAAACCCTGTTTCATCGGATGCTAATGATACATTAACCACAGCTCGGCTATACACTTGAACTCAATAGGTCACATGACCCAATCATTCAATTAAAACAAATTTTCATTTAAAACAACTACCAAAAAACATGCATCCTATTGCATTACTTTTTCATTAAATATAGCAGCTTTACTCATGTCCTAAACTACATTTACGCTTCAAATACGTTTCATATACTTTCGAAAGTGTCATAACTAAAAAGCATATAAGCATAAACATTTTTATACATGGGTATATATACATATGTGTACATCATTTTAAACAAAATCATTTATATTCATATTTGTGTATACGTACACACACATAAATACAATCTTATTTATTCCTTACTTATCACCTGGCTAATGGTCTGGATTTCAGCTTGGGCTTAATGGGCACAAACTCATTAAGGCGGTGCCTATGATCTCCCCTAAGTCTTATAATCCACTTGGCTTCAAGTTGTTCGGTCTGATTACGAATATCTCCTCCTCTACTCTGCCAATAGCCATGAATTTAAATGTATGGTCTATCCGTGCAGATAAAACATGTTTCACTAGGGCGCTTGCCTTATTCCCTTTCTGATGTAATAAATATGCTCCCTAATTCTCTCTTTGGGGGATCTATCTGCTTTATCCACATAGAACTTTCGACATTTCTGGCAACAAGCCAAATAGACAATGTGTTCACTGTCGCAAGTGATATGTACACAAAAATGGTACATTTTATTCTGATGTGGATGTATAAAATTTGCAGTACTATCTATATATTTCCAAAAAGAACACTTGTCACATGGGAAAGTTCCAGTGACCATAAACTCCTTGTAGTTATTTTTTGGGTAGCATAATTCTCTTTTTAATGACTTCATATTTCTAAACATAAATCTAGGTTTAGGATTCACTAGCTCACAAATATCTTTATCTGCTCTTAAATTAGCCCAATGTTTCCTAACTATGTCTGTATAAGTAGAAACATTGCTTGAATAATATAGAGGAACTTTCAGTGTCTTATGACTGACAGTACTAGATGTTCGTATAGGATCATTACTAGATTTAGAAAAATAAGGTTTCGCTTTGCTGCTTCTTAAAGTAGACATTTTATGGATATTCCTACATATAACCTCTCTCTCACAACCCGTCTGCCAATGCTGGCATCGGTCAAACTCACTTACAGGCATAAACTGATAAGATGCAAGGATTTTTTCAGCAGGCGGGAAGAGGTCTGTGTGTAGATTTTATTCACAGGACAAGTTCTGGAATGGTCTGTTTTACCCTTGGTCTTATAAGCAAGCAAAGATTTGCTTATACCTCCTACAGCTAAACTGCTCTTAAATATTAAGACTTCATTTCCAAAGTTTCTATGGGTATGGGAGAATCCAAGGATTAACTGGGATATTTTGACCCTCCCACCATCAGTTAGTGGTTTAGGATTACCTGGTTTTCAACTTCACAGCAAAGCTGCTACACTTAAATTCCTTCAAGGTATTTTGGTAAAGGAATATAAATATTTTTGGAAATTAATCTTTTAATGCAAAATTTAAAGGAATACAAGGCTTATAGTATAGGATCAAACACATACTTTGGGTGATACAACATTCATCTCTCATTTGATGAGGGTAATAAAATGGACCATAAAGGAAACAGGGCTGTTTTTTGGACAGATGACCTTTTTCTTATATAAATGCCAAGCATATGGGGGATTTGCACCTATGCACTGCACATATTGCTAAACAGTTGCCCAGATTTAGAATGGTGGGAACAGCTTACCAGATGAAAGCAATCTGATTATATGGAATCAAGATTCTGCACAGACTAGATGATGAATCACAGACCCACTTAGATCAGCTTTTCACAGCATTAGTAGTTGTTGTTGTTTTTCGGCTTTTCCCGGTTACGGGTCGCCACAGCGGAACTCCGGTCCGCTAATGATTGGCAGTAGATTTTCATGAACGCCGAGGTGCCAGCTCGATGTCCAACCTTCAACAAAGGCACGCCCATTTATGCATGTCTTTCGAATGCCCACCCAACCACAGGGAGGACATGCAGACTCCACACAGAAGGTGCTCCCTGCACTCCAGCCGAGAATCAAACGGGAGAACCTCTTGCTGTGAGGCAACAACGCTACCACTGCACCTGAAAGTTATGTATTTATAACAATAGATCTCTGCTGTCTGCTTCCGTTCTTCCTCAATGAATGGGTCTTCAGATCTGACCTCTGATTAGACTTCAGCCACTCAAGACTTTGGATCCTAAGCTCAGGCTCCTCCCCTTACTCATAACCCCCCCCCCGCAATGCCTAACATTACCTCAGATCAAGTTTGCCTGAAGAATACAGACAACTCAGTTTGGCTTTGTTAAGTGCAGATCATGCCTCCTAAACCTGGTGGACTTCTTTGAGACAGTTACCAAGGCTTTACACGAGGGAAAGGAGGTCCACACAGCCTACCTAGACCTTGCAAAGGCTTTTGACACCATTCTCCATTCTGGACACCATTCTCACAAACAAGAACATAAACCCCTATGTCACGAGATGGGTTGCCAATTGGTTCATGGATATAAATCACACGGTGAGAGTTGCAGGCTCTAGGTTAGACTCTAAACCAGTCCCCCAGGGCTCAGTCCTGGAACTCCTCCTGTTCGGTATATACTTCTCAGAGGTACAGGCAAGCACAGGAGGACTATGGCTGACCAAGTTTGCAGACAACTGCAAACTGGAGGCCATAACTGACTCTCCAGCTGATACAGACATCTTCCAGAAGGGTCTCACTGAGACGGACACCTGGTGTCAAAATCATGGCCTCAAGCTAAATGCCAAAAAGTGCATAGACATCCCCTTTGGAAAAACAAAGCACCCGTGAACTACCACATATGTGGCAGTCCCCTAAATACAGAAAATGTAATAAGGGATCTGGGGACCCAGGTAGATAGTAACCTCTCCTTTGATAATCATATTGCCAAGGTGGTTAGAAAATCCTTCTATTTGGCCCACCTAATCACAAAAGGGTTCGCATCTAGAGCAAAAGAGGTTATTGTGCCCCTCTACTCATCACTCATCAGATCCATCATAGAGTGCAATGCCCCATTTGCGATGTACCTTACAAGACACCTGCAACAGCTGGAACGACCACAGAAGTACCTCACCAGGAGGATCACTGGCCTCAAACATATGCCCTATGCAGCCCGACTGAAGAAACTCCAGCTGTACTCGGTTGCATACAGCTTACTCAGAGGTCATCTCTGCCTGATGTACAAGGCCATGTCCAACCCAGAACTGATGGACATGCTCCACCTAAAAAAAAAAATCAAATCCCTGAAAGCCACACGCTCTAGGGATCTAAACCTCACCACAACGATAAATAGGATGTGCTGGAGGGATAGATTCCTTTCCCAGAGACTCCCCATGCTTTGGAACAGGATTCCAATCTACATTAGGCAGAGCCCCTCACTAACCATCTTCAAGAGAAACCTTGACAAGTGGATGGGAAACAGAAAATTTACCCCGGGGATCACTGCAGTGGCTCTGCTGGACAGAGGCACAGGGAACTAATGGCTCTGCTGGACCAAGGCACAGGGAACTAATCTAAGGGGGCGGCGAAAGCCAACACATTCTGGCTAGGCTTATAGATGCCCTCGGGCAGACCGCCTAGTACTTACCTATGAGAGCTCGTAAGCTGATCTGGAACTAAAAGGTGCACTTAATGGGCCTTTAGAATAGGTTAGTTCAGTCATATCAGGATAAAGGAATAATGAATTCCATAATTAGGCAGGGGGACAGGTGGGACGGGAGTTGAAGAAGGACGGAAGCAGACAACACAGATCTATCGCTATGGTAAGTACATAACTTTCATATCTGAATTTGTCTTTTCCCCTATGTACTTCAATGGATGGGACACAGTCCCCAGCTATTATAACTCATGGGTGGCTTCACGGAAGGATATTCTGGAGGACAACTGAATCAAAGAATGCCCTAGTGGCAGCTGCACAGATGTTATTGATAGAAGCTCTGGAAAAGAAAGCAGTTGAGGTTGCCACAAATCTAGTAGAGTGCGCTTTGATGGGTTTAGGTAGGGCCAGACTTTGGTTGTATTACACATGTAAAGAAAAGACAGCCATCTTGATAAACTGACTTTTAAAACACCATGCCCCTGCTTAGTTACTGACATGAAAAGTTGACCAGACTTTCTGATGGCTTTCGTACAGTGGATGTAAAAATGTAGCTGTCTATGAACATCCAACAAATGTAGCATGTATTCTCCTTTATTGGAAAAAGTCAGGAAGAAAACTGGAATATTCATGTTCTGATTAAAGAAGTCTCAGTAGCTACCATTGGTAAGAAGGAAGGACTGGTTCATAACAGAAATCCTGTCCTAATGAAAGTATGGAGGTTTACAAGAGCAAGCACGAAGCTCTGATTCCCTTTTTACAGAAGTAATTGTTATCAAAAACAATGTTTTTTGCATTAAAAACTTTAGATCCACATTAGCTGCAGGTTCAAACAGAGGTCTAGTGTGGGGTGAAGTAAAATAGTAATGTCCCTAGGAGGAGTAGGACTTCTAAGAGGTGGCCTGAGTAGAAAAGCACCCATCAAAAGAGGCTTTAGACAGCCTCAGAGAGGCATCTGGGGACTGATTTTCTCCAATGTGAAAGCCTGTGAAAGCATCCAACTGGAGTTTGCTTATAGTGTAGCTGGCACCATTCAAAAATGAGAAGGTGCAAAATCTAGGACCACTGGAAAGCATGCCAAAAAAGATTTAAATTCCATTAAGAAGCCCAAATAGAGAACCTTTTCCATTTGCTTGTAAATCTTCCTAGAAGAAGGTAAGAAGTCTGTGGATTACTTGGAAGGACAGCCTAAATTGACTAGCCATCAATGAAAGTGGAGAAGCTAAGTGGTTAATCTGAGGGCCTGAATGTCAGGGAGAGGTATGCCAGATGTGTGAGAAATGAGATATAAACTGGAATCCAATACCCATGCAGGGTGCTTCAGATGAGGCCAATGGTAAGGAAACCATACCTGTTGAGGCCAAAAAAAGGCAATGAGGATCACTGTGACCTTCCTCTCTAATGCTTTCTGAAGAAATTTTGGGATGACAGGAGTTGGAAGAAAGCTGTAAAGGAGACGGGGGGGGGGGGAGTGTGGATAGGAGCATCCCTCAGTGACTCCCTCTCCAGGGGGGATCAGAGCAAAGGACCTGCTGCATTTGAGGTTGTGGGGAGAGACAAAAAGATAGAAGCAAGGTTGGCCCCAGTGGCAGAAGATCTTCTCCTCCACCTTTTGATTGAGATACTACTTGTGAGGCAGGAGGATAGTTCTCCTCAAACTGTTGACTAGAATAGTGGACCACCCCTGAGCATGCATTGTTAAAAGAAAGCAAATGGAAGATATTGCCCATTGCCACACCCTCATGGCTTCTCAGCATAAAGGGTGAGAATGGGTCTCCTCCTAATCGCTGATGTACCAGACTACTGACATGCTGTTGGTCTGGACAGCTATCACTTTTTCAAGGAGGGAGTCCTGAAAGGCCTGTAACACTAGGAAAACTGCCTTCATCTCTAGAATGTTGATATGGAGAGTGGCCTCAAAGGGGGACCACGTGCCTTGGACTATTCTTCCTTTATCCTGCCCCCCTCCCACAAATGTGAAGTGTCCGTGGTCACCATGACTTTAGGTGAGGGAAAAACAAATGAGCAACCTTGCAGTTTGATAAGGGATTCAAGCAACCAATGAATTGAGAGTCTTGCAAATATTTATCAGATGTATTTGGAAAAACATTGGTTGAAGCCTGACAGACCACTGCACTTCTACAGTCCAAGGAAACCGCACCCATGTGGAAATTTGCAAGAGGAACCAAAGTGATGGATGCAGCCATCAATTCCAGCAAACGAAAAACTATTCTTGCAGCTGAATTCTGGGAGGAGAGAATGACTTAAGCATAGTTGTAAAGAGTGGATACTCTGTTGTGAGCAAGTTTAACTATCTGAGAAGCTGTGTCCAAGTGTGTCCTATGAACTATATTACTCATATAGGACAGAATTTGGACCTGTCCAGGTTCACTGTGATGCCCAACCCTGAGCAAAGTTGGAGAAAGGAGTCTCTTGCCTGGATAAGTATATTCCCGGTAGGAGCAGAAATGAGCCAGTCATCCAGATATGGGAACAACCGGAACCCTTACAAACTGAGGTAAGTTGCAACCACTGTGAGACCAAATGACAGGGCTCTGAATTAAATGTGACTGGCTCCCAGACGGAAGCGGAGAAAAGTACAGTTGTGTCAAATCTTACCATAGCAGTAGATGTCCTTCCCTTCACTTTTGCAGTATTCATTTTACTAGGGATCCCCTGCCAAGGGTAGCCCGATGTTGGGCCAGTATAACAAAACCTTTGGTTGTAAAAGGGATGTCGTACATCACATGTATGCTCCTCACTCACAGTACAGGGTATTAAGGTGATGGATGGACATACCTTCCTCAGAACTGATAAGCCCCAGGAGGAACAACAGTCCAAGGAACACAAAAAGGAACCTGTGCAACCAGAAGGAAAAAGTAAAAAGGGGAAGAAAAAGGGAAGGAGTGAATACTGCAACAGTGAAGATAATGACATCTACTGTTAGCGTAAGATTTTACACAACTGTACTATGTCCTTCCACATCAATGTTGCAGTACTCATTACACTAAGGAGAGTACAAAAGCTCAATAGAAAATGTGGGAGGAAGAAGGTCCAGCAGAGCCCTCAAGAAAGCCATGCAGGCTAGCCCTGGCAAATCTGTCTCTAGCCCTGGAAACCATATCCAACTTATAATGTTTAGTAAAAGTATGCACAGAAGTCCAAATAGCTGCTTCAAGGATGGATGAGCTGCTTCAAGGATGGAATGGGTATCCAAGCCTTTGAAAAAAGCACCAGAAGAAGCCACAGCCCTAGAAGAATGAGCCTTAACAGAAGAATAGAGGGTTTCCCCTTGAAAAGAATAACAAAAGGAAATGGCTTTAGAGATGCAGAAGAAATAGTTTGCTTAGAAACAGCCAAACCTAATGACCTAGGATGAAAAGAAACAAAAAGTTGCTCAGATATACAAATAGCTTTAGTTTTATCTAAATAATACCCGAGTTGTCTATGCAAGTCTAAGGTGTGAAGAACCTTCTCACTAGCAGACTGCAGAAAAGGGAAAAAAAGTGGGCAAATGAATAGACTGATTAAGAGAAAACTCATTAGCCACCTTGGGCATAAAAGAAGGATAAGTACAAAGAGACACCGTGTCCCTATGAAAAACTAAAAAAGGAGAAACAGCCATAAGGGCTTGAAGCTCAGAGACCTTTCTAGCTGAAGTAAGGGCCAAAAGAACAGTCTTCCAAGTACAATGCTGTAAGGAAGCTGACGTTGCAGGCTCAAAAGGAGCCTGAGTTAATTTTTTAAGAACAAACTTAAGGTCCCAGGAAGGAGGAATAGGCTTCCTGGGAGGCCTGATATGAAGGACGCCTTTAAGGAATTGTTTGACTTCAAATCTAGAAGCCAAAGGAGGAGTTAAAGGCAGACAAGCAGAAATAGCTAAAAGGCAGACGTTAACTGAAGAGTATGCCAACCCAGCATGGAGCAATTCACACAAATAAGAGAGAACCAAAGGAACTTCCACAGAAAGTGGATCCAGGTTACGAGCAAGACACCAAACAGAAGATATCTTCCATTTGCATAAATAAGATTTCTTGGTAGTGGGGTTCCTGGGCTCCTGCAGAACCCAAAGCACATCCTCAGAAAAAAAGATGTCTAAAAGGGATCAAAACCCTATCACCCAAAGTGATAACTGAAAAGTGGACAAGTGGGGATGGATGAGAGACCCCGTGTAAGTAGGTCCACCCTGTAATGTGACTTGTGATGATTTCCTTTGGCTAAATGCTGAAGAAGAGTGAACCAATGCTGTCTGGGCCAAAAGGGAGTCGCCAACAAGATTTTGGGAAAATCTTGTTCTATCTTGAACCAGGACTCCTGCTATTAGAGGAAGGGGAGGGAAAGCATAAAGAAACATCCCCTTCCAAGAAAAAGACAGGGCATCCTTCTTCCATGCCAGAGGACTTGGGAATTTGGTGCAAAAGAGAGGAAGTTGTCTGTTCAGAGGGGAGGCAAAAAGAGTTACCCAAGGAATAGCCCGCTGGTGGACAATATCCAAAAACATATCTCTGTGAAGCATCCATTCATAAGTCTGTGTTATGGACCTGCTCAGAGAGTCTGCCACAACATTTTGATCTGAAGAAATATAAATAGCCTGAAGAGTCACTTGATGGTGGACAGTCAGATCCAAAACCTGAAGAACTAGTCTACACAAGAGGTAAGACCATGTCCCTACTTGCTTGTTTGATGTACCATATAACTGTAGAATTGTCTGTAAAGATTTGGAGGGGCCCTGGAATGAATACAGAATGGAAGGCTTGAAGGGCCTGAAGAACAGCCCTCACCTCTTTAATGTTGATATGGTCCTTTTTCTGACGAAGGGTCCAAAGGCCCCGTGTCTTCAAACGACCGAAAGAAGCTCCCCATCCCACATCCAAGTCACCCACAATAGTTCCTGAGAGGGAACTGGAAGCTGAAAAGGAAGGCCTGGGTTGAGAGACAGTTGATGAATCCACCACTGAAGCTCCAGCTTGAAGCATGGAAGAGGAGGAATTGGAAAGTCCAAAGTATAAGAATGTTAAAGTAAGACAGACTTTAGGAACCACTGTAGCTTTTGCATATGAAGCCTGGCTAGAGGAAGCATAGGAATGCTGAAGGCCATGTACCAAAGTCCTTAGAAACTCTCTGGTTGCAACTGAGACCAGAGGAAGAAGGGATTGAAAAAAATGTAATCAGAGTTAAAGCCTTGGGAGGAGACAGAGATGCCAGCATAGGAATGCTCTGGAGCCTGCATCAGAAAATAAACATGATTGTGAGGAGGAGTCAGGAAGGATTTTAGACTCTGCAAGAATCAAATAGCATAGTGAAGGTGCTGAAGCAAGGTCTCTGGACAGAAAGCCTAAAGGGAGCAGGTCATCCAGATAAGAAAAGATTTTAATTCCCCTCATCCTGCAAAATGCAATCACAGGAGTGAGGCATTTGGTGAAGACCCTTGAGGCAGTACAGAGGCCAAAAGGTAAAGAAGAGAACTGAAAATGTAAGTAAGAAATAGAGAAACATAAAAATATACTGAAAAGAGGAATGAATAGGAATATGGAGATAAGCATCCTTGAGAACCAGAGAGAGAATAGGAAAGCCCGAGGTAGAAAAGGAAACAATGTTTAAAGGGACAGCATTCGAAAGAAATGAACCTTAAAAAAGGTGTTCAGCTGGAAAAGATCAAGATTGGGTCTCCAGGTGCCTTCTTTCCTGGGAACCAGAAACATTCCAGAATAAAACCCCTTCCCCTTTTGAGGAGCAGAAACTGCTTGGATGGTGCCTTGAGACAGAAGGCTGTGAAGAACTTCCAGGAAAAAGGGCATCTGTTCCTGAGAAGGTTGAGGAATGCTCAAAAACAGAAGAAAGGATTTCCAAACCATGTAATACCCCTGACAAATGATGAAAATAACCTAAGAATCCTGAGTGATCCTCAACCAATTGTGAAGTGACAAAGAAAGATGAAGAGATAGAGAAACGGCTGAGGACAGAGGGAAGAAGACAGTCAGACAGAACCTGGCTTGTCTGGAAAAGGAGGTTTCTGAGTTGTAGGAGTCTGAATAGACTTAGCAGGAGGAGCCCTTTTAGTACCCTTGGAAGGAGGATGGAGACTGTCTACCTGCAAAGGCAGAGTTGGTAGGATAATTCCTATGAAATGTGGAAAAAGGGAAACAAAAATATGTTTTAATTCCTGCATAGCCTTACCCTTCTCCTGAAGAAATGTAAAAAGCTCAGCATCTGCAGAACCAAACACAGTTTATTTATTTATTTTTATTTATTTTACATTTGTTGACTGGATGGTCCGACTGGACAAGGTCCATTTTCAGCGGCGGCCCAGGGAGAAAAGCTCCACTTAATTAACACAAGAGACAATGACAACAAAACATAATGTAAAGTAAAGACATTAGTTACTGAGCAATATTCTGTGCAGAATAGAACAGTACACAAAGAATGACTATCAGCAATTTATACAAGTGAACATTAAGTTAGTTATTAATATATACAGACAGAGATCACAACATTTCCAAATGTCAAGGGATACCATTTGTTACTTCCATTTTTGCCGAGGGTCTGATAATTGGAGAGAAGAGAGAAAGCTGGTGGTAGTATACACTAGGATTAAGTAACACAGTTTTATTATTAAGAGTAACATTCATCAGCTTGGCCTTAATATATTCAGGCAGAGGCTGAAGGTGAAGCCAGGAATAACTCAACACAGAACCAAAGGAAGCAGCTCTAGAAGAGGCATCAGCTGCATCATAACTACATTTAATGGAATGGCGAGTTACTTGAAAAAAGGACCCCAACAAAAAGAGGGCTGAAGCCTTCCCCTCAGAATCTGAAAGGCCTGAAACAACTCGAAAAGCCTGAGAAAGAAGGACTAAAATACACCCGGTCATACAGGTCTGGAAATTTACAGCCCTAAAGGCCAGAGTAGCAGCAGTGTACACCTTTTTGCCCTATCCGTCTATTGTTCTACTATCTTTGTCAGAAGGAAGCAGTTTAGAAGGTAGAGGCTTGTAAGGATTGTCAGAAGAAAGAGAAACAACACAGGGTTCAGCAGATGGACACATCATCAGGCACCTTATAAAACCTATCATTTTTTTAAGAGCAGGGGCTGGGAATCAGAAGCCTGAGAAGCTGCTGAAAATTTGTCTAACAAACCAGCAAGAACGGAACAGCTGAGGGCTTAGGAGGCTCTATTTGGAGGACTTCATAGTACCTCTTTTGAACATCAGAAACCAGGGTACAGTCCCACTTAAAAAATTCTGACACATGAGAGACAGTGTCCCCAAAGGAAATTTCCTCAAAAGGAGAATTGGGACTAATAGAGTCCTTCTCCTTAGAACCATAATCCAATGGAGAGGGAATCAGGAGGAATATGCCAAAGACTCTTCAACAGAGTCTACATTCTCATCAGAATAGTTCCTACTCCTTGGGCCTCTTAAGGGATGCAGAGGACCAAGAAGTGGCAGGAACAGAGACTCCCTGAGAGGGCATCAAAGCCATGAGAGCATTAAATAACCCTTGTGTAAAATACTGACATATACGCTGAGGATCCTTTAGTAGCAAGGGAAATATGCTTTGTTTTCTGCTTCTTCTTTAAAGGGATGTCTGCCCTGAACATATTAAGAGGTTCAGACCACTGCCAACACTCAATGTAATGAAAATCTCCTCCCTAACAAGAATCTGCAGAACAACGCTCAGTCCCTCAGATATAATCAGTTGTAGTCCCCCCTGAACATCTGAATCAGACATCTGCAGAGCCTTCCATGGATGTGTGAGAAGCCAGATCCATGCTGACCTCCAAAGCAGTTGCGGCACAGGAATCTGAAGGACAAACGAGATGATCCTCCGGGCTTTCACCAGTCTCGAGCGAGATGTCTGGTGAAGGCGGTGCAGCAGTAGAATCTGACCTAACTTTTTTGGCCTCCTCCTTAGCAGACGGCTGACCCTCAGGCTGGGACGATTCTGCCATTGTACCCTGCACTAACAATTTCAGACACTGGTTTTCCAGGAAGATAAGGTGAAGAGATGGCTATGAAGAGTTTTAGGGGCATGACGTGTGGTCGTGGAAAACACATAAGCAAAACACACACTACTCGTGATGGTCCTTATGGGGGAATCTGTCTCCCTCAATGGCACTTCCCTTTCTGGATGACATGTAACCTTACAACAAAAAGAACAGGTAGTGATAAAAAGCAAAACTCCAACTGGAGTGGTTAACCAACAGACGAAGGAGTGTTCAGACTGATAATCGAATATAGCATTCAGGCTGGCAGCAAAAAAGTTCTGAGGAAGGTACGTCCATGCGTCACCTTTATGCCCTATGCTATGAGTGGGGAGCATATGTGTGATATATGACATCCCTAACCTAATGCTTTGGTATACTGGCCGGTTGTTTTCTATTGTTTTATTTTATATATATATATATATATATATATATATATATATATATATATATATATATATATATATATATATATATATACACACACAAAAAAAAATTGCACTTTATTCATCTGCTTTTACCGTATTTGTGTTTCTTCCTACTTTATTACTAGGGGCATAGAGTACAACTCAGATCTGCGATATATAACAATAAGTATCCTTTTCTGTGCATTTAAAGTGTTTTTGATAGTATCGGCTTTATTTTCTGAAAACAAAAAAACAAAAAAAAATGCCTGTTTCCAGCCTTTCTAAACTAGTATAGTCCAGTTTTCAGGTTAGTGCTGTATTCAGGGCTGTGTTACAAATCTCTGTGTTTGCCCATACCTTACTTGGATAGAAGGAAGTTTCTCTGTTCAACTGTGAGATATGGGAGCTTTGAGCAGCCTATCTGTCCCTGGAGGAGTGGTTTCAGCCCAGAAATTAGTAGTTTATTGGCCATTTTGGGCTAATTTGTATCTCTTTCATTTCCCTGCTAAAAATACTGCATTTACCCGGTTTTGTGCGCCGTGCAGTGCCGGTTAGTTAAGGTAAAACTATTCCCGGCTCCACAAAGTCTCCTCTTCAATTTTTCCCTTGGAACTACACAAACTTTCAACTTAAGCACTCAAGTCATTCATTTCTCGGCCCGGCACTTGCTCAAAACTCATAGCAAGTACTTATAAACCCTAGCACTAGACCCTCCTGTACTGTACAGAAGGACAAGGCTCTCTATTCGACCTTAGCAGCCATCCAGTAAAACAGTTCACTGTACCTATCCAGGCATGTCCAAAGGGCAGTTTCAGGTATACTCTCCAGTCCAACTGGTGAATCTGGGCATTTTGAAGCAATGTTACAACTGCCTCATGTACACAGACAACCCTCTCCTCCTACCACCAAACACTAATACATGCGAGAGTTGCAATTACTCAGCCAAACTGGAGGCTAAGCTCTCTCAAACCAAGACTGGATCAGACAGTCAAGAGGAGAAAGGAAATACTTGCATTACACCACCAGTCTCACACAGACCCATTGAACCAGCACCGGAAATAAATACACATAAATACATGAAAACATACTCAGAGGCTCTAAATAAAAATCTGCAAAACAAACAGAGACCTCCAAAGCAAACATCCAAGCAAACTCCACCCCCAACACAAACCATGAAACACATACTTCACAAAACCAGTGTGCCATGCAATCACAGCCCTTAAGGCAAAATAACATACCCAACATACTAGTAATAGGTGACTCTATTGTTAGGCACACTGACGTCCCACTCACTAGGCTGAATAAGGAGAAGGTTACTGTTAGCTGCCTGTCAGGTGCCAGGATCCGCCACATAACACAAGCACTCAGGTCACTCCAGAACAAGTACAAGTATGACTTTGTCATTGTCCATGTTGGTGTGAATGACCTGAGCCGTCCCTCTGTGGACTACATGAAAAGAGACACGGAAGAGCGCTCTGATCACATAGCCCAGGCCGGTATGACTCTGACCCTGAGTAGCATCTTGCCCTCACCAAGAATGATACAACGGTATAACACAAAAATTCTCGATTTCAACTATTGGCTAAGTTTCTGGTGTCATTCAAAGGGGATCCATTGTCTGTCTGCCTGGGATGACATGCTCGACAAGCCACGCTGCTTCACTAGAGCCAGCTTGCACCTGTCACCCTTAGGCTTTCAAATACTGGCCCAGGCTCTTGCCACCCCCCATAGTGCCTTTTTTGGCAAGGCTCAAAAGACAAACCCACCGCCGTAAACAGCATAAGTAACAAAAAACTGAGGGTAATGCTACTCAGTGCCAGAAGTCTAAACCTCAAAATACACGCACTCAAGGCACTCCTCAGTATGGAGAAAATCGATATATGTGCAGTAACAGAAACCTGGTTTAAGGCTCCAGACAGCACCCCAGCACTACCAGGCTACAATTCATACCATACATTTCGGCCACAGAACTCAAACCAAAATACAAAAGGCGGGGACATATCCATATTCATCAAGGATACCCACACCTCCAGGTTAGTGGCAAAGCACGATGTTTCAGACATCATCCATGTGCAACTTACAATGGGCAAAACTGCAATTGAAATTGTAGCTTGCTACAGATCACCCATCATGTCCCAGGACCCCCATTTTGCATTTCTGGAAACTCAGGGAAACATAAAGGTCCTACCAAACACCCTAATATTGGGTGATTTCAATTACCCAAACATTAACTGGGAGAACTACTCAAGTACGAACACCCTTGCCCAACATTTCCTACAATTTATAAACTTAAACGCCCTGGTTCAACTGGTCAACAATCCCACCAGAGGAGACAACATATTGGGCCTGGTCATCACCAACATGGGTGACCGGTATTCCACACCGGAGGTCAACCCCTCGCTGGTTAGATCTGACCATAAACAAATCACTTTGGATATCCACATTCCGCCCCCACCCCCGGACAAGGAAACCACCATGAAAAACTTTTCAAAAGCAAACTTCACGTTACTTAAGACCGAGGTGGAAAGTTTCAAAGCCCCCATGCTGAAGGATAACCCTGTCCAAGCTGCAAAATCCTTTACCAATGCATTCTACGAGCACCTACAAGAATGCATGGATCGTGCCATACCAAGCAAAACGAAGACTCACTCCTCCATGAAAAGGAAGCCAGTCCGGTGGACTCCTGCCATAAACAAACTGTACAATAGAAGGAGGAAACTAGTACAGAAAAGAGAAAAATCCCAAGAAGGGAAGACATCCCTGATCAGTATCAGCAAGAAACTACATTCCCTCATAAAATCATCGAAGGCAAGCTTCGAAAGAAAAATTGCCATGGACTCCAAAGATAACCACAAGGCATTCTTTAGCTATGTCAAGAATCTAAGTGGCAATGTTCAGATCTGCTTGGAGTTAGTGCAGAATGGCACAAAATACAGTGAACTGACAGATATCGCCAACATCCTGGCAGACAGGTTCAGTGCAAACTTCATCCCCCTCTCACCCCCAAAAGGGCCCATAACCATATCAGAAGAATGTAGAGCCCCTGAAATCACAGACGCTCAGGTTTTAACAGCCCTCTCCAAAGCCAAAAACACAGCATCAATGGGACTAGAAGGTGTCCCAGGCTGCATCCTACATGAGCTCAAAGACGAACTAACCCATCACTTAAACACACTATTCAAACTCAGCCTCCCCACAGGCTACGTACCTATAGCGTGGCGCACAGCAATGGTTATTCCACTCCACAAAGGTGGAGCCACAACAGACCCCAGGAACTATTGCCCTATAAGCCTGACTAGCTTGATCTGCAAGGCTATGGAGCGCATCATCATGGAACTCATTAATAGAGACATTGGGAACTTCCAAACACTGGACCCTACCCAGTTTAGCTTTGTTAAGGGCAGATCATGCCTCCTAAACCTGGTGGACTTCTTTGAGACAGTTACCAAGGTTATAGACGAGCGAATGGTGGTACACACAGCCTACCTAGACCTCGCAAAGGCCTTCGACACCATTCCCCATTCTGGTATTTATAGACAAGCTCACCAGCCTGAACATAAACCCCTATGTCACAAGATGGGTTGCCAACTGGTTCACGGACAGAACCCACATGGTGAGAGTTGTGGGAGCTAGGTCCGACTCTAAACCGGTTACAAGTGGCATTCCCCAGGGCTCAGTCCTAGGACCCCCTCCTGTTCGGCATATACTTCTCAGAGGTACAAGCAAGCACAGGAGGACTATGGCTGACCAAGTTCGCAGACGACTGCAAACTAGGGGCTATAATTGACTCTCCAGCTGACACAGACATCCTCCAAAAGGGTCTCACTGAGATGGATACCTGGTGTCAAAATCATGGCCTCAAGCTAAATGCCAAAAAGTGCATAGTCATCCCCTTTGGAAAAAACAAAGTACCCACAAACTACCACATAGGTGGTAGTCCCCTAAATACGGAAGACGTAATAAGGGATCTGGGGACCCAAGTAGATAGTAATCTCACCTTTGATAATCACATTGTCAAAGTAGTTAGAAAATCCTTCTACGTGGCCCACCTAATCACAAAAGGGTTTGCATCCAGATCAAAAGAGGTCATTGTGCCCCTCTACTCATCACTCATTAGACCAATCATAAAGTACAACGCCCCATTTGGGATGTACCTTACAAGACACCTGCAGCAGCTGGAAAGACCACAGAAGTACCTCACCAGGATCATCACTGGCCTCAAACATAAGCCCTATGCAGCTCGACTGAAGAAACTCCAGCTGTACTCGGTTGCATATCGCCTACTCAGAGGTGATCTCTGCCTGACATACAAGGCCATGTCCAACCCAGAATTGATGGATATGCTCCACCTAAAGAAAACCTTATCCCCTCGAGCCACACGCTCTAAGGATCTAAACTTCACCACAACAATAAATAGGACGTGATGGAGAGATAGATTCCTGTCCCAGAGACTTCCCATGCTTTAGAACAAGATTCCAATCTACATTAGGCAGAGCTCCTAGCTAACACTCTACAAAAGAAACCTTGACGAGTGGATGGGAAACAGAAAGTTTACCCCGGGGATCACTTCAGTGGCTCTGCTGGACAGAGGCACAGGGAACTAATCTAAGGGGGGCAGAGAAAGCCAACACATTCTGGCTAGGCTTATAAATGCCTTTGGGCAGATAGCCTAGTCCCTACCTATGAACCTATGTTGGGCTACCCATGGCAGGGGATCCCTAGTGCAATGAATACTGCAACAGTGATATGGAAGGATATTCTTCTGCAGTGCCGGGCCATCTTGATGTGGTAGTACGCATCCTGTAGGTCTGCGGAGAATATCCAACTGTTCATTCTCAGTTGCTGGGAAATTAAATGAACCATGTGCTTGTTTGATATACTGAATGAGATGACTGAAGCTCAAAACTGACCTGAGGTCTTTTTTG
Organism: Protopterus annectens; assembly: GCF_019279795.1. NCBI lineage: Eukaryota > Metazoa > Chordata > Ceratodontiformes > Protopteridae > Protopterus > Protopterus annectens. The sequence continues at coordinate 530,402,116 of NC_056740.1, read as the reverse complement.
GCACTAAAAAGAATCTTGAGTAAGTTCCAGATCCTAGCTAGTCTGTTGGATGACTCACTTTAGCAGGTTTCTATTTCTCTGAGTGCTGCTCGTCTTTGAGTGTGTTGAACATTTGGTAACTTTTTGGAAGGAGGATGAAATAAAAAAGGGGACATAACAGCCTCTGGTTATTGTTCTTTGCACCCACTTGTCATTCGTGATGGACATTCAAGTTTTGGGGTGCAGTGATAAGCACCCCCTCCAGACATGACTGTCTTCAGAGAAAGGCAGCTGGACAGCTCCCTGCAGGAGAGCTGATAAGGCATCTCAGTGAAAGGACCACTGAAGCCCTGGTTTTGCAGCCCATCTTTGCCTAGGGTGCGATGTCTCTTATTAGCACCCCCCCCCCCGCCTCGGGTAATCTATCTCCAGAAATGTCAGAAGAGAACCCTTGGGATTTCTGAAACCATAGCTTCTTACTCCCTTTCTAGTTCCTAGAAAAAGACCTCTTGGGGGTAGAGAACCATATTCATACGGCAGAAAGGGTCTTCCCATCTTTTCACTTCTGGTCACTGTTTATTTCATTTTAGGCCCAAACAGAGTTGAGCTATCAAAATGGGAATTGCAAAAGAACGTCTTGAAGTGCTTCGCAAAGTCACACAAGCACATCCAGGCATGTCTACTTACAGTAATGCCATCTCTATGTATCCTGAAGCACCTTCAGTCAAATTAGAGACACTGAAACATTGCAAAGGGACTGTACAGTGGCTGAGAATCCAATATTTTCTTGTCCTCTGCAAATGCAGACTCAGACAGAGATTTGGAAATTTTTTTGCTCAAGTCCCTCTGAAATCTTATGATGTTTGCCAAGTAGTTCAGTGCCTTCAGAGTGAAGGTAGCTGGTGTGTATGTCTGTGTCCAGAATCTGTCCAGGACAGAAGTGCTCTTATTCCGCAAGCCCTTTTTGGTGATTGCAGCCACTGTTATGGAATCTAAGGCCAGACCCTTGTTCCAGTGTTGGTGATCTTTTGGAGAGATTAAGTATGTCTGGTTTACAGGCAACTGGTTCAACCATGTCTGGCTCCCTCCGTGCCTACTTAGAGATGATTTCCACAATGTTATCAGCTGGGAAACCACCCAAGATGTAGCTGGGCTGGACCCAAATGCCTAGAGAAACACTGATTCTCATTGGGAGGGGGTAACACTGGACCACCCACCTTTCTGTCTCAAAGGTTCAAGAATCTTCCTGAATGAAACATCCTCAGGGGGTGAAGGACCTCTGCCCATCATCGAGGTCAGTGTCCTCTGTGAGAGACACCTGGGGGAGTCCACATGCCTCCTCTTACTCGTATGCTTTTGAGGACCATCCCAATGGGATGCTCCGGGGAGGATTTGGAAGATACTTGTGAGTCCCTTATATGGGCTGTCTCAAGACTCGATGGGCCTGGTTGTCCTAAATGAACTGGATAAAAAGAATCAAGACCAGGGTTGTTCTTTGTTTGATGGGTGGAATATGCTACAGGAAGATGGTGTGAAAGGCATGGGGAAGAAAACAGCTTTCTTACAAACTACATCCATGCCTGACCAAAGGAGATACACGTCTGTAGCAAAGGAGCAGTACATGAGATCTGAGGTAATGTTGGGCTATGCAGGGGGTTATGGGTGAGTCGGGCTGCCAGAGCTCGGGATACAAAGTCTTGAGTGACTGAAGATACATCTGAGGTCAGATCTGAAGACCCTTCCACTGAGGAACGGACAGAAGAGACAACATCAGATCTCTTTCTATACAAGAAAAATGTGGGTGTCCTGCTTTGTAAATAAAATATGGGACTATTACTCCAGAAAAAAACTCCTAGCCAATTTTATAAAATTATGATAATTACTAAGTTGACCCAGATTAATAAAAAATGCTGGTTTTGGAGAGAAAGGTTTATAGACAAGTGCTGCAGGAAAGGTGGAATAAACTTGTTTTAGCAACCAAGTTGAATCACTTTAGATGTTCTGGAAGGCTACGCCTATTCAGCTATTTCTATATTCCATCCAGACTGGCAATTTTTCCTGCAGCAAATTTCTTCTGCTGGACATGTAATGCAGGTGTAGCAGGAGAATGGCTACACATTTTCTGGGAATATGAGACGATGAAAGATTTCCAAAAGGATCTGTAACAAATTGTGGCCTGGCCTGATAAATACAAATGCCTCTGTTTTTAACTAGTTAAAGTCAAAGGGGTTTGCTATCCATATCTAACATGTCTTTGTTTGATTTTAGGTTGCCTGTTAAAAAGACATTCACCCGTGAAGGGGAAGCAACAGGAGCCTCTTATGGCTAATAACATAAATGAAATTATGCTTGAAACAAGGAAGATGGAAATGGCTACATAAGACCAAATGACACAGGAAAAAACTCTGGTATGATTAAAGATCAGCCACCTGCAACTAAATGAACAGAGAACAGTAAATGGTTTTTGGTAGTGGATACTGAGTTTGTAAGGAAATATTCTGGATCTACAACCAATACTGGCTCCTTTTATGAGAGCAATTGCTTTTCCTGTTGAGTGCAGACTTCTGCTCACTTTCCACATTTTTTTCCCACTAGAACGCTTAGGTAAAATCATTATTCATTGTAAAATATTTTGCTGTACATGTTAATGGTGCTTTAGATGTTTTTAGGTTGTAATAAAGTTTATCTTGAAGTAAAAGAAGTTACATATAAACACAGGTGTCTACAGCACATGCATTTGTTAGTGAAAACCTCAATGCAAAATTAATCATTCTGTCAGCTAACACTAATTACAAGTGCTGAACACAAAAGAAAAATGCAGAATAATGCAAATATAAATGCAAAAGGCACAAATCAGTGCTGACTATGTTAATTATAGAGTAACAGAAAATGTTCATGAGCAAAGCAAATTAATTTTATCAGTGTGAGTTTGATAAAGACTAACTAACTATACAAGTATCTGCAAGTAAGGGATTGTAATACATAGTTAAATGCATAGCTAATAGAATACAATATGCCTAAAACTGTCTCTGTGTGGACCCCTTTTACAGAAAATACTGAAGCTCTTAAGAGTTCCTCTGCAAGTTTGTGATTACTAATTTTGCAAAGTTTTAATTGAGTTTACTGCTCTGGGCTACACACTCAAGTGCATTAGCCTTTCTGTGCTTATTTACTGTATAACTGCATTGTTTAGCCTGATTTAACCAAAAAATAATAATTCTATTGTTTGCTAATTTCTCGCCTTTTCTAACTAGAATAGCCCAGTTTCCAGGCTTTTCTGGTATCAGGACTTTAGTTTCAGTGTTCAGTGCTCTGAAATTGCAATTTTATCAGCCATTCTGGGCTGATTTCTATCCCTTTCAACTTTCTGGCATAAATACGCGCATTTGCCCATGTTTGAGCTTGTTTTAGATCAGCAGATCCCGTTTGGGCATCCTGCAGACTACTACAGCACCAGAAACAAGAAAGAGAGACTTTTTGTGCTAACTGCAAGTACTTTTTGCTGAATTTTCTAATTTTGCTGATTTTGGTCATTTTATTACCTGCGTGTCTCAGAAAGCTTAAAAAGTAGACCAGCTACTTATTTCACTGTATTTCTGCCTGCAAGTCATTTTCCAGTTGTGCACTTGCCTTGCTTTATTTAAAAAGTTTAAATTTTCCAATTTCTAATTTTGAAAAGTTTTAATTGAGTTTACTGTTCTGGGCTACACACTCAAGTGCATTAGCCTTTCTGTGCTTATTTACTGCATACCTGCATTATTTACCCAGATTTAACCAAAAACAAACCAAAACAAAAAAATTCTATCTTGTTTGCTAATTTCCCACCTTTTCTAACTAGAATAGCCCAATTTCCAGGCTTTGCTGGTTTAAGGACTTTAATTTCAGTGTTCAGAGCTATCCAGACCTTGCTGTGGTAGAGGGAGGTCCTACTGCTTACCAGTGAGAGTGGGAGCATTGTATTGCCTATCTAACACTAGAGGAGTGGGTTCCAGCTCTGAAATTGCAATTTTACTGGCCATGTTGGGCTGATTTCTATCCCTTTCAACATTCTGGCATAAATGCACTTGCTCTAAAACTTGCTAAGAAGCACTAGGAAGCCATAATTTGTTACAAGCACTCACCTCTTTTTGGTAATAAGGAGAAAATAGCCGTAGGCACTAGACAGCCTACAATTGCAAGTACCTTGCCAAAAAGTAACAGCTCTTGTACTCCACAAAGAAAGTACCTAACCAGGCATGTCCAAGGGTCAGCTTCTGGTGATTTCTCCTGTCCACCTGGTGAATCTGGGCATACTGGGGCAATGCAGCAATTGCCTCATGTACACAGACAACCCTCTCTTCCTACCACCAAACACACCTGCGAGAGATGGACTTACATAGCCAAACTGGAAGCAAAGATCTCTCCAGCCAAGATTGTGCTAGACAGTCAGGAGGAGAAGGTTAACTCCCACACAACACCAAACAACACATAGTCCTTCAAAAGCCACACCACCAAGACCCACACATAGCAACACAAAACCCACATATGCAGAGGCTCTTAACATTAACCTGCCCAAGCAACAAGGACCTCCGAGGTTGAAACACAAACAAACACCACCCCCAAGCACAATCAAAGCGTCACATAGCTCACACCAACAGTGTGCCACCCAACAGCAGTCCCTAAGGCAAGACCACGTACCCAACACCAACACTTTAGTCATGAGTGACTCTATAGTCAAGCACACTGATGTCGCACTCACCAGGCTGAACAAGGAGAAAATTATGGTTAGTTGCCTGTCGCGTGCCAGGATCTGCCACATAACGTATGCACTCAAGTCACTCCACAACAGGTACAAATATGACTCTGTCATTGTCCATACTGGAGTGAATGACATAAGACATACCTCCCTGGACTACATGAAGAGAGACATGGAAGAGCTCTCGAATCATGTAGCCCAGGCAGGTATGACCCTAGCCCAGAGTAGCATCTTGCCACGGCCCAGAATGATACCACAGTATAAGGACAAAATGACTGACTTCAATAATTGGCTAAGCTTCTGGTGTCATTCAAAGGGCATCAAGTATCTGTCTGCCTGGGACGACATGATCGACAAACCACGATGCTTTGCAAGACATGGTTTGCACCTGTCGCCCCTGGGATTCAGGTGACTGGGTAAGGCTCTTGCCACCCCTATAGTGTTTTTTTTAGGCAAGGTTCAAAGAACAAAACTACCACCATAATGGGTACAAGCAAGCAAAATCTGAAGGTAATGCTAGAAGTCTAAACCTCAAGATGCACTCTCTCGAGGCTCTCCTAAAAATGGAGAACATCGATATCTGTGCAGTAACAGAGACCTGGTTCAAAGCTCCAGGGAGCACCCCTGCAATACCAGGCTACAACTCATTTGCAATACCAGGCTACAACTCATATCACACTTTTCGGCCACCAAACCAGGACCGAAACACTAAAGGTGGAGGAGTGCCCATATTCACCAAGGTTATTCACACCTCCAGGCTGGTTGCCCAATACAATGCATCTGAAATGCTCCAGGTACAACTAACACTAGGTAAGATTGCAATACAAATTGTAGCTTGCTACAGATCCCCTACCATGCCCCAAGATTCTCACTACACCTTTCTAAATACACTGGAAAATATTAAGATACAACCAAACACCCTAATACTGCGTTATTTCAACTACCCTCCAATTAACTGGGAAAACTACGCCTGTACCAACACCTTTGCTCAATGGTTCTTGGAATTCAGAAATTCCAATGCTCTAGAGCAACTAATTCATAGTCCCACCAGGGGTACCAATATTCTAGACCTGGTCATTACCAACATGGGAGAGCGATGCTCTATACCAGTGGTCCCCCCCCGTTGGTCAGATCAGACCATAAGCTAATCACCCTTGACATCCACATCCCACTCCCACCCCCCTTTAAGGAAACATCCGTAAAAAAGTTCTCCAAAGCCAACTTTATGCTTCTCAAGTCAGAAGTAACAAACTTCATGACACCCATGCAGATGGGAACTGGAAGTTCAACTGCTGAATCCTACACTAAGGTGGTGTACAAGCCCATTCACTCGTGCATGGACCGAGCCATCCCAAATAGAACCAATTGCTGTCCTCTAAAAACAGGAAGCCAATCTGGTGGTCCCTTGCCATAAACAAGCTGTAAAACAGAAGGAAGAAACTGTTGCAGAAAAGAGGAAGAACCCAGGATTAAAAAAAAAACTCCCTCAACAGCCTCAGTAGAAAACTGAAATCCCTCATAAAATCTTCCAGAGCTAGTTACAAAATTGCCAAAGACAACCACAAGGCATTCTACAGCTATGTCAAGAATCTAAATGGCAATACTCAGATCTGCTCTGAGCTACAGCAGAATGGCACTAGATATACTGATCCCAAGGATATTGCCAATATCCTGGCAGATAGATTCAGTGCCAACTTCACCCTCCTAAAGGGCCCATCGCAATACCGAAAGAATGCCAAATTCCGGTAATCACGGCCACTCAGGTAAAAAACACACTCTCCAAAGCCAAGAATACAGCAGCCATGGGACCAGATGACATCCCGGGCTGTGTAATGCATGAAATATAAAATGAACTGGCACCTCATCTATGTGTCATGTTTAATCATACACTCACCTCAGGCTTCGTGCCCACAGAGTAGTGCACAGCTAGAATCATCCCACTCCACAAGGGGAGATCCATTTTGGATCCTGGAAATTAACGTCCCATCAGTCTGATGAGCCTGATCTGCAAGGCCATGCAACGTATTATCATGGAACTTATAAACAAAGACACTGGCAACCTTCAAACACTGAACCCCACCCAGTTTAGGTTCGTGAAGGGCCGATCTTGCCTCCTGAACCTGATCGACTTCTTTGAATCAGTCTCCAGAGCCATGGATGAGGGTAAGCTGCTTCACACAGCCTACTTGGACCTCGCCAAGGCTTTGAACACTATCCCCCACTCTGGAATCATAGATAAACTTATGAAGCTGGGCATTAATCCCTAGGTCACTTGATGCGTTGCAAACTGGCTTACTGACAGAACATACACTGTAAAAGTAGCCGACTCCAAATCCAGCTCCAAACAAGTGACAAGTGGTGTTCCGCAGGGTTCTGTCCTGGGACCACTCTTGTTTGGCATCTACTTCTCTGAAGTACAGGCAAACACTAAGGGACTCTGGCTTACAAAGTTTGCAGATGACTGCAAGCTGGGAGCCATTACTGAATCCCTAAATGATGTGGATATACTACAAAAGGGCCTTAACTGAAACAGATACCTGGTGCCAGAGCCATGGGCTCAAGCTAAATGCCAAAAAATGTATAGTTGTCCCCTTTGGGAAAAAGCACGTACCTGTGAACTACCACATAGGTGGCAGTACACTAAACACCGAAAGTGTGATATGAGACCTAGGGACACAGGTGGACAGTGGTCTCACCTTTGATAACCACATAGCCACAACAGTTAGAAAATCCTTCTGCATGACACACCACCTCATCACTAAGGGCTTTTCATCCAGAAAAAAGGAGGTCATTGTCTCTCTGTACTCATCCCTCATTAGACCCATTATAGAATACAATGCCCCGTTTGGTATGTACCTCACAAGACATCAGCAACAACTAGAAAGGCCACAGAAATACCTCACAAAAAGAATCACAGGCCTAAAGCAGATGCCTTATGCTGACCGTCTAAAGAAACTCCAGCTATACTCTGTCACATATTGCCTACTCAGAGGCGATCTCTGCCTAACATGCAAGGCCATGTCAAACCCAGAGTTGTTGGACATGCTACACTTAAAGAAATCCTAATCCCTCCGAGCCACATGCTCCAAGGATCTTAACCTTGTCATCACGATGAATAAAACATACTGGAGGGATAGGTTCCTGACCCAGAGACTCCCCATGCTCTGGAAGAGGCTGCCGATACATGTCAGGCAGAACACTTCAATGGCCCTCTTCAAGAGGAACCTTGACGATAGGATGGGAGATAGGAAATTCACTCTGGGTATCACATCAGTAGCCCTGCTAGACAGGGGTCTAGGAAAGCAAATATTTATGGGAAGCAATAGTCAGGGAATCATTATGGCTAGGCTTGTATAGGCCCTATGGCCGATAGCCCTGTACCTACCTATGAACCTGTGTGTGTGTGTGTGTGTGTGTCAGTCACTAATTTTCAGCATCCTTCTCACAATTTACAGCAAGGTTTTTCAACATTTTTAAAGTACGCTTATATAAAAATATGCTATTCCCTTGCTGACCCCAGAATACTTCTGCAAAACACATAACTAATTAATGTGAAAAGTCAGATATGTCACAGGCATTGATCACTTACGGGAGAATTACATAACATGGAAGGTTACAATAAATTACTGTTATACTGTCTGCAATACTCAATGGCTAAGTGACAGAAAAAGAATGGACATAAACTTACAAAGTTTTATTTTATAACATTGAGTAAGTCTTCTTCTTGATATCCACTGTGCTTACCACATAGCCTGCAGTGCAGACCGTCTGTTTTGTTACATAGAATGGTAACAGTATTTTGTGTGGTCTGTTCCATTATATCACAGGCACTGGTTCAACCTGGTGTAGTGTTTTTCAAACTCGTTTAGCCTCTGAAACTTTATTCAGCCTCAAGGTGATATCTATTTTATTTTTTCTTAGACAGTTCTATTTTCTGACAACACATATCTAAGTGACAGGTTTAAAGGCAAATCAGAAATTCTGCAACTCGTCAAAGACCTGAAAACTGATAAAGGAAAGACTGCCAAGACAGTTGTACATTGTATCCCCTTATTTTAATCGAACACAGTCCTATGACTGAGGACACTAGACAACAGTAAAAGAGAGTTTTCAACTTATTTCACAAAGGGAAACGGCATTCTGATCTGTTAAGTGAATAAAGTAATGGTACATGGATATATATAT